>NC_051235.1:17781995-17946995 GCF_015220715.1 Pygocentrus nattereri | reverse complement strand
CTTGGAATGGACATGAACAGGGATTTTTGTATTGTGATTACACCGTTTTCTAGAAGCAAACAAGGCAACACACTGCTACATTATTAGTAGCCTTTAGGCTTCTGCACCTGGCTATGTTTTATTAACAAAACAAGGTTAGCCTTTGACAGTGTTTCTGGCCAGAATGTGTAATTATTACTAGTTTAAGCAGGCATACAAGTAATGTCGTGTTAATACATAACCGACAGTGTTGAAATGGGTTACTAGAGAAATATGTAACGTAAGAGGATCCTTAATCTGTCATTGTAAGGAGAATCGCACATTTGTGACAACACTAGAAAGTGGTCCTTTTTACCAAACCAGTCTGGACTCCTGCACCTTCCTGCACAAGAAACAATAGCATTGGCAATCTTGGATGGCTAGCTGCAGCAAACGGACAATGGTACATGTACATATCATAAGCCTGAATTCTGAATATCTTCAGTGATGCACTATGCATTTACAATATAATACCTATTTAATACGATATTGTAGTTCTCAAATTTAGACCCGCACAGCGTAAAATGAATCAGTGCATTTGCAGTGCATTATAGGAAATGTAACCAGCATTTTAAAATATTTTATTTAGTACATGAATTGAACATCAAATGTATTAGCCAGTTCACAGAATGCAGGTATGGCAGTAGGATCACTTGACACGAGTATTGCATAGAATCTGATTAAGTGTAGGTTGAGCAAGTTATGAATCCGTCCAGTTTGTGACTCGTCAAACAAAAACGTACAGTAGCAATCTATTACTTTTGCTGCTGCTACCGCATCTTTGCTTGGTGATTGACTGCAGAGAGAAATGAAATTAAACCTATTAAAACTGAAATTTGTTTTTCTCATACTTGGATGTTTTTGTTGAATAGGAAGACATTTTCTGGAATGACATGGCAAATGCTTGATGACTTTGGAGTGCAGAGTTGGTGCCTTTTTATTCAGTTAATGCAACATTTATGAATGACTAAGCATTTTTGCACAACAGGGTAATTAATGTTGATCACTTGGCTGACATTCGTGGGGTGAATTCATTTAGTGAAGTTGGGTGTTTTAGTTGTGTAAATGTGTCTGTGCATGTGTGTAGGTCTGAATGCCATGCAGAATCTGGCTGCGTTGGCAGCGGCAGCGAGTGCCACGCAGGCCACTCCAACTGTCAGCAGTGCGCTAACCACCTCCAGCTCTCCGCTTAGCGTGCTCACTAGCTCAGGTACGCCCACTGGACAACAGACTCACTCTGCCTGGGATGGCTGCAAGGGTTGGTCCTGCTTTTTATCTCCCAATGCTCTATTATTACTTTAATGGTCTTTTTTTTTTTTTTTTTTTTTTTCCTCCCGTTATACCACCCCCAAGTGTGTTACTGTTTAATGCTTATTGATGAACTGTTTGTGAATTGTGTTGGGTTTTGTATTTTTATCTTAGGTTGTTAAGCTACTGTTGTTTGATTTCTTATAGTTTATTTTTAAACTAAAACATGAAAGGCTTGTGGGAGTATCCTAGATAGTTCACATGTTAATCGCCAAGTTTAGAAATGCGAGAGCCCCAGTAAGTTTTTGCGATCATTTTAATTGCTGCTTAAACATTTCCATCATTCTCATACTTGAACGCTTCTCTGTATTATTGGCACCTCCTCCAACTATATGCATGTTGTCAGTATTCACAGAGGTTACATGACAGCCTTAGTATCCCTGTTAAGGTTGACACCAGTTTCCTTCTAACCAGTGATTTTTACACTTATTTACATAGCCTAATTGTCTTATTAGTTAGCGTTATGCATGATTATATCTGCTTGTTGCCTTAAACTCCCAGAAGCTCAAGTTTTCCTTTTCTGATACTCTGTGTTTTGTGTTATTTAATTATTTATTTTTTTTAAATGTTCTGCTTAACTTGCTGTCTCTTGTTCTGTCTGACAGCGGGCTCCTCTCCCACCTCCAGTACTAGCTCGTCTGTGAATCCCATGGCTTCTTTGGGTGCCCTACAGTCTCTTGCTGCAGGTGCTGGAGCTGGCCTCAACATGAGCTCACTAGCAGGTAAGGAAAAATACTTCTTGGTTTGTATTTGATGGTAAAAGCCAGGCAGTATTGAGTCAGGATAATTATTTTTACATATTGTCCAAAATAAATACTCAAATTGCTTGTAATAAAATGTTTATATAAATTTATGTTAAAAGTAAAGAATGTTTTTGCCTTCTGTAAAGTTATTTTGGAGATACTTGTTTTTCTTTGGATAGTAACAATATGCTGTAGAGAGATTAAATTTTGTGGGAAAATGTGAGGCAAACACCTTTGACACAAACGTGGTGCTCTCAGTAGCAGATATCTTTTGAATAGTTTTAATCTGGTTTGTTATACTGGACTTCTTCATAGGATTCAGCACAAACAGCTAAAAGCTACAAACAAGACAATGGCAGCATTTCTCTCATTAGTGACAGTTGTGAAGAGAACGCTCTGTAATGTGTTTCTATAGGCATGGCTGCGCTGAATGGTGGCTTGGGCAGCGGAGGTCTGTCTAACGGCTCTGGCAGCACTATGGAGGCCTTGACCCAGGCAGCATACTCGGGGATCCAGCAGTATGCAGCAGCTGCGCTGCCCAGCCTCTATAACCAGAGCCTACTTTCCCAGCAGAGCATCAGTGCTGCTGGCAGCCAGAAAGAAGGTCAGTGCTTAGGTGTGCAGTGATTTGGATCAGTGTTTTGTTGTGTGTTTTTTTTTTTTTTTTTTTTTTTTTTTTTTTTTTTTTTTTTTTTTTTTTTTTTTTTTTTTTTTAAATGGTCAGTTGTCTTTGGTTTTCCTGTTGTGGTTTTCCTGTTGTAGTCCACCTGATTAACAAGAAAAGTAGTTCAATCAAGTCACGTTTACTTGAGTAGAGTTACAAAATATGTGAGATTTAAGATCCACAAACCCCCTGCATTTCAAAAATCTTAGTTTTCTGTCATAGATAACAATCTCTCTCCAACTATGGCTTTTAGGCAACTGAACAGTAACAAGTTTTAGCGCTAATACACATTTTGAATGATCAATATTATATACTAATTCTGATGACCATGGGCTACAGAATTGAGGAATAGTGGAAAGGTTTGGAGTGGTCTTTATGGTGTACCGTTTCTTCATTTCAGCATATTTTGTGAAGTGCAGTTTTTTGTTGTAGGAGTACCAAATATTTACTTGGAGGTTGGAATTATGTTTAAGTGCTTTAGGTCAGGTCTTGGATGAGCTGTAGACATAAGGATATACCTGACAGGCTGATGTTTTCTTCATGGTTTCCTTTTTTTTTTATGTGATATGCACTTTCTTGGAAGTTAAATTCTCGTTCTGTTTTCATGTAAAAATGCACAATCCTAAGTCTGGGATGAATACGATTTCTGATATAATCATATGATTTGTTAATGGTGTGGCAGAGCCGAGCTACCTTGTGACAGAGGAGTAGAGTTTACTTGTAGTCCTCTAGTTCATAGAAACGGTAGGTTTCAGTAACAGTCTTTTGGCTTTTGCAGAAACCTTTTTTCCATTTAATTAACATACCAGTATGGTTTTATTGAAATATGGTGGTGTACAACTTGGGAAGATGGAGAACAAGTACAGGCCAACAATTAAGTTGTTGTAACAAAACTGTAAAACATTGTACAGACAAGTTTGTAAAAAGTTTAAAAATTGAGTGCTTGTTATTTTATGCTGTGCTGCTTTGAAGTGTGGGAACCTTAATGTGGGAAGGGCAGAGAGCATTTTGACTGTTAAATCCAGAAATGGTGATATTAGGTTAAAATGCGTTTCTCTGATTAAGCTAACATGTTGGCACACTGAAGATGGGGGTGAAAACCCCTGTAAGAGACAAGTGTTAGCTGTGGTTTTAGCCTATTAGCTCATTACATTCTCCATGTTACTCAGACAACAGGAAAGCCTACAGGTTTTTCCGTTGACTGTTTTTAATTAAACGTTTTGAATTGTATTCCTCTGCATGACATTATGTGCAACACCAATGTTTTTACCGAAGGTAAGCAGCAGTTCTATATTAATGAAAAGCTGAAATTTGTGTTTTTGCCCAATCCCCCCCCCCCCCCCCCCCTTTTTATTTATTTTTTTTGTTCTCTTCAACCCCCCCCCCCCCCCCCCCCCCCTCTCTCTCTAGGCCCAGAGGGTGCAAATCTGTTCATTTATCACCTGCCACAGGAGTTTGGTGACCAGGATCTGCTTCAGATGTTCATGCCTTTTGGCAATGTCATCTCAGCCAAGGTGTTCATAGACAAACAGACCAACCTCAGCAAGTGTTTTGGTAAGATGATAAAATTATTACTCTTGAATTGAACTTACTGAGGCTATTATAACCTAAAATCATGGCTGTTGGCATGTAAAGCAAAAAATAACGTTTTATCAAATATTCAGTCTGTGTAGTTTGTAAACACTAGCATTAATTTGCTCTAAGCTGAACTAGTCCTGAGCGTTTATCTCAACCTAGATGAATCCACCAATAGCAGCCTCATCAATGTTTCTCTGGAAAGATAATCGGTCAGAGTATCGATTGCATCAATTTTTCTGCATATTTAGTTAATTATGATGAATGGAACCAATATCAGTATTGTAACTCTTAATTATTTATTGTTGCTGATGAATTTCTTTGTTTTTGTTTATGTGCAGGCTTTGTGAGTTACGACAATCCTGTTTCATCCCAGGCAGCCATTCAGTCAATGAACGGTTTTCAGATCGGAATGAAGCGACTGAAGGTTCAACTGAAACGATCCAAAAACGACAGCAAGCCATACTGAGTGCTTTTACTCTAAAATGGACTTGGTTTGAAAATGTGTTTCTGGTAAGTGGAGTGTGATATTGGAAAGTTAAAGCCTACCCCACCCTTAACCCTCTCCTACTATTCCTTCACTCCTCTTGCCTTTCCTACATATCTTCTTTCTTAATTACCATCAACAAGAAAAGGAAAAGCAACATGCAAAATGATAGAACCATATGGTTGTTCAGTTGAGAAAATGGATTCTTTTCAATTGTTAGGTTTCAGGTTTTTTTAATATCTTTTTGTTTGTTTGTTTTTTTTAAAGTTTTTGGTGCCATATTACACGTTTGCTGTGTACAAATCTTGCATCAAAGGATGTTGCACAATGAAAGGCAGTCGTTGACTGCTCTCAGTTCCACAGTCATTATCTCCATCTTGATCATGCCCCTGTAGAGTTTCCTCTTGTGTTTACAATATAGGCTCTAACAGTATATTTGGACAGTCAAACTGATGCCTCCTACTAAGCTGCCTTTTAAATAGAATTTGGAGGTCTGCTGCATAGATTGCAAAAGATAATCGTTCTGTCACCACAATGATTTGGAGCATCTGAAAGGTCAGGCTGCTCTCCATTAGATTCTGTTTTCATAGATGCCTTTTTTTTATTATTTGTTTATTTATTTCACTAATTTATTTATTTATTTTGAATACCACTAATTTCATAATGGGGTGATGTTAAAGTACAGTCTTTTTTTTTTCTTTTCTTTTTTTTTTTTCCTCTTGGAGGACTTGCCTAATAATTTCATTAGATGTTTTCATTCATGTATTTATTTTTCACCTACCAAAAAGGAAAAAACAAGCAGAATTCCGCTTTTTCTTTTAGATTGGTATACTTTTCAATAACTTTTCGTATCTTGTTGGCACAGTCTACTGTTTGTTGTTCAGCACAAGTCGTTAATTGACTCAGCTATAGGTGCAAAAGAATGTCATGCTTACTCTCAGGATTGCCTCACTTTTGTCTGATGAAATTAACTTATAATGAACCCAGTGAAGCATATATAGCTGGAGTATGAAGAGTTTCACTTACACACACACCACTTATGATGGGCTGGACAGATCAATACTATTTGTATGCATTGCATTACACAAGACATACACCCCTGGTCAGCCCCCTTCATGTAGCCTCAAGGATGATTCAAGCCACTTTATTTTGCCCAAAGGCGTTTTAATGAATTACTGTTCACGAAGACTGACTGCATATCGCTTGTGCCACGGAGCTGATATTCAGACTCAAAGTATTATAAATGACATTTAGACAGACATTCATTCAAGTTGCCTACTGGACATGTTTAATTTTAAACTTGGTATTGGTGGTTGTTTAGAACAATCTTCCACCTTGGTGCAAGTGGATGTTGTATGCTTTCAGCAATAATTGCATCCTGCGTGTGTCTGAAGTTACAAATGATAGTGCTTTTAAAAAAAAAAGAAAAGAAAAACGGCCTTACGCTGTTCAGTTTCATTTTTTTTTTGTTTTTCTTCCACTCCACTAAATTTTAACAATTTGTTGTACAATTAACTGAGCAATTAGTTGTTGTATTTCTACCCCCTTTTGTTATTTTCTGTCTGCTTTGCCTCTATGTGGGTTTACTAATTCTAACACCGAACCCCTAAAGATCATCTAGTTTAGCATGACTGAGTTACTCTGTACACTCTGAAATTGTATTCATGATTGATTGCTACTGATCAGTAAATGTTTATCATAATGAGGAAAGTTTAATCAGTGCTTACTTGAGGCCTACAGGGTCTTAAATTGTTTTTATGGGAATGGAAGAGAAAACCATTGTCCAGATCGTGTATATTACCTAGCTATTAAGCCTTTTCTATTTTTATAGAGGTTTTATAATATTGCGTAAATTATTTCTCTGAATTAAAAGACAATTGTTTAATAATCACTCAAAAGATTCAACAGTATTTTGTAGAATCCTGATGTGAAGTTTTGTGAATACATTCACAGATTGTTAAAGCAACAGGCATGTGGCCCTTTTTAGCTAAGTGTTGTATATTTGTCTTTGTCCAACACTCAAAAATTGTATGGAACTCTTCATGTGTTGTCCCTGGGGTGCTGATGTCTCTGAAGCTGTTCCAGTGTTAAGTTATTGTACCTTGGAAACACTCTGTCTCCAGTACTTACGTTTACTCCTATACAGAATGACAGGACGGCGAGTTTCTGTAGTCTGTCAGTTGTGACGTGTTTCTGTACAGCAGGAATATTTCTTAAAATGTGGTCATTGCAGTTGATGGACTTGGTTAATTCATTTATGGTAACCAAGGCACATACAGTGCCCTCCCAAATACTGGAACAGTGAAGTCAACGTTTACCATGTGTACATGCAAGCAATTTCGATTAAGGTACAAATGTGGAGCGCAGAATGTTACCTTTTATTCCTCAGTATTTCTAATCATGAACTGATGGCTGCAGAAAAGCTTGACGGAGCCTGGTCAAATGAAGACTGACTGCATATGCTGCCAATTATTTATTTATTTTTTTTAACTCCCCCCCCCCCCCCCCCCCCCCCCCCCCCCCGGTTCTTAAAGAACGAACTAATTACAGCACTGTTATTTAAGAATGCACAAAAAACATACTTAGAAATTCAAAGACAAAAGATAACATGATACATTTTCACATTTTATGCATTTTAAGCTAATTTAATAAATTACAGTTGGTATTACCACAATCCCCTTACTGTACGATGTCTCAAAGTGTGAGGATTTGCGTAGTTATTGTGTAGGTCCTACCAAAATCTTTAAGATAGTCAATATTCAGTAATGCTCATTAACACTTTGCTTCACAATATAACTCCTGGGGAAACAATCATTCTAAAAAAAAAAGGAAAAACTAAAATCAGGTGATTTTAGTTTTCATATGGTGGTATTGTCTTTTACATGAACTGCAATAGCTTTAGTGCTGAACCCTGGTCTTGGAGCCCTCTTTCAGTGTTAGATTCTGGTCCTGGGAATCAGTCCCTGATTTGTGCCTGTGTGAAACCAATACACATTCATACAAACAGTAATCAAAGAAAGTAGAAGAAACCATAAGGGGTGTTCTAGCACAGTGCTGATTTTCTGATTCCAAAGATCCTTTGAAACGTGTCGACTCTTCCCAGTACTCGTTACTGGTATGTACCTGTTAGAGAAATAATTTTTGTTGTAACATTCATTTCTATCAGGAGGGTTCTGTTTGTGTAGATCTGCTACATTAGGCACCTTACAGAGAGCAGCTGCATACTGACAGTAAGGCAGAATAATTCCACTGATGTGCCAAACAGTCCTATACAAGCTGCTTGTGGATCATTTTCGTCTTAATATTCTGCAACTTCAATATACACTCTGTAGCTGTTTCCATTATTATTGTTGTTGTTGTTATTATTATTGTTATTATTGTTGTATCCACCTTTTCCGACCTGAAGGTGAAATGTAATCCCACTGGGTTTGGCCATTATAATCTGTATGGACAACTGCAAATAAGCTGCCTTTACATTTATATGTTGCATTATCCCTCACGATTCAGAGATTAAGCACAAACTGATCATTGCAAGAGGTCTAACGGCTCTTAAAAGCACAAAAAGAAAAACGTTTTTTGGTCTGAAGTGACCTATTTTCGTCACCATTTAAAATGTGAAGAGCACTGAGCTGAAATGAATCAGCTTACATTTACATATTGCTGATGGCAATTTCTTTTTCCACCCTATCTTATTTTCAGAAGTATACTCAAATCCCCAACTACCTACTGAAATAAACACTGTTTTAGCTGTGATAGGCAGTCTTTGTCGTCTCTTGGTGTTGTTGGATGTAAATTCTCCCCTTGACTCCTTTTTGGCATGTTGCTTGTGTCTCCTCCTTCCCACTTTCCTTCCTTCTTGTTCCTCTGTGTTGCATTAAATGTTGTCTGAAGTAGGTAAATATATGTACCTGTGACACCCCCCCCCCCCCACCCCCCCCCATGCAAAGATGATCATTTCACATGATTTTCTGTTTCTTCCCCTCTCCTTTTTTTATGTTGTGGCTTTAACCTAGTTTTGTTGTTCGTTATTTGTTTTTTGTTGTTTTATTCTAGATATCTTCGTGCCCCGTTTGTTCATCGTTTCCCTAGCATGTCGATGTGACGTCAAAAGTTCATCGTCCAGTCCGTTGTCCTCTTCGCTTCTCTGACGCTTGAAATTTTCACCCTTGACCTTTTTTGTGTTAACTTTTGACGCTTAGTGATTTACTTTTGTTTGTTTTCGTGTGTTCATTTCTGTTTGTGCTGCCAATAGAGGGCACTAGAAAGACTGCTGTTATAACTAAAATGTAAAAAGTTTCATGAATATTGTTCTGAGCAAAGAGTCTATTTTTCTAGAACTTGCAAACATAACCACTAGATTGTGCAAAAAGCTTTTAATTTTCATTGTTTCTTTACCCAGTTTTTTCTTTCCTTCTTTAGCAAATTTTATTTTTTGTCATTTTAATGCAGTCTTCCTAGTGCACTCAGTTTTACTCATTTGTTTTCTTCTGAAAGCAGCCAATCAATTTATAGAATCACTTTGTGTGTGAGTGTGGGTGTTTTTTCCTCTTTCTCTCACTTGTTAGTTCTAAACCTTTTTTAGGATGTTTTGCAGTCACATTTTGCTGAAACTGAGGATAACCTTGTAATTTTTGTGCTAGGTTAGTTGGCATGATGTAATTTTGGGAGTTCCTATTAACAGAGTGACATTACAATAGACACTTGAATTGCCTTTTTTTTTTTTTCCAATGTATTGTGTCGAGCCACCACAGGCACATAATGTTTTTCATTTTCTTATTGTGTGAAAATCAGGATTAGTCTGAAATAAAAATGCATAAATTGAGCAGAATTGAGTTTGTCACAGTTAGTTAATATATTAAAGTATGCATGTTTTTTGTAACTGCACTGACATCCTCAGCAAAATGTGATTTCAGTTCTGTTAAAAAAAAAAATCAAAATTATAAAATGAATAAAATGGTGCCAAAAGTTTTGCATGTTGCTGTTGGTCACACTTTCTGTATTTTTGTTTTTCATGACGTTTGCTTCCACTATGGTCCCCTTTTAATCATCGGTGATTTTAAGTACACGTGTGTCTCAATGTGTTGAGACCATGTTTGAAAGTGAGCCTTTTTTTTTCTTCTCTAGATGGATTCTGGTATCATGGCTTTATACTGACTTTACAAATCCACTCTGTCTTAGCTCAGACTAAGTACTCGTGCCTATGAAAGCAAATTTAAGCTATTTAGTAATTTAGCCATTTTTGTGACAACAGTGTGGGAACTGTTCGGTTGGCAGAAAGTATCCAAAGTAACTTTCAACTTTTCCAGCTGTTATTGGCTCTTGTCGTAGTCTGACTACAGCTCTTTCCCAGCACTGCCTTTAGTGTGTCTCTTGTTTGAGAAGTGCCCTCTAAACCCCATCATTTAGTTAGTTTTTGTCCTCTTGATTTGTGCCCTGAATGAGAGCTACATTTGGTTTTATGATCTGCTTCTGCAAAATTTGGCATGCCCATTTTTTTTTTATGACTCCCCACCCCACCCCAACCCCCAACAGTAGATTGCAAGCAAAAAATGATTATGGACTAATTGGGTTTTGACGATGAAATATTTATCATTTTCTATTTAGGTTTTAAGCTGCTGTTTGTGAGTTTAAATGTACTCTGAAAAAATTACCTGTGGGATGTTTGTCATTATTGGTACAGAGTGATTGTATTTAATAGTAAAAAAAATTTGTACAGTTTTTGCCTTTTCTACTTCCAAGTTCTGTTTCACAATGTGAAATTTAAATCCTACCACGTGGAGCCATGTAGAACTTGCCACCATGACCAAACATAAGCCTGTACAAATTAAGGACGTAATTCTATAAAGCAGCCTTCAAATTGAATAAAAAGCTATTTTTTGTTTTTCTTTTGTCATTTAAGTTATGGTTTTCATTGGAATTGTAGAGTGAGGAGTTCATTAGATGTCTAGAGGAGTGGCTTTTTTTCCTGAATGTTTTCTGTTGAGGTTTATTTAAAATGTGATGGTGGTTAAGAATTTCATGCTACTGTCTCCACAGAAATATAGCAATGTGCACACCCAGCAAGAAGTCATTTTGTAGTTTATCTTTGGTCGGGTTGTTTGTCTGATTAAACAGAAAAGATTCACACCCTTTGTGTCTGAAGCTTACTTTTGTTTTTACTTATTTGTGATTTGTAGAAAACAGAATTTGATGTGTTTTTGCTGAAGATGGTTAAATTTGTCTATTCACTTATCAGGGACATGCTGTAGCAAGTGCCGTGCAATTTGATTAAATCAACAAAATATGATCCTCATGAAACTTGCTGAACACAGGTCAGGTAAAATGACGGTAAGGTTTCAGGCAAGTCTGAAACATGCTACTTGAGTTAGCTGGCAAAAGACACGGTAATGCCACTCTGTTTAAATACATAGTTTTATTAGTAATTTTTCACAACTGTGAAAATATTTTTTACCTCACACACTACCAATCACTTATGTTTTCCCCCCCTAAATGTTTTCAGTAATTACTATGCTTTTGTAAAAAAATCCTATGACTAGATATAACTAACGAACAGCATAGCTTTCCTCATGCTATGCCGGATCAAGGCACTGCTTCCTTAGAGTATAGCTATGGCTGCTAAAGTCAATCAGCATGATGAGTATTTTTATATTTATACCCTTTTTTTTATTTCAGCAGAATTAAATCATGATGTGGTTACTTAAAGCACTCAAGTGGTATGCAGAGAAAAATTTGGATGAACACTTTCACCCCTCAAACCTGCATACAAAAACTTGTGTAGTTTCTCTAGTTTTGGAGTATAAATGAAATGGCTGTGTGTTAATTGTGACCCCTGCTTTCTCTCACAACTCTTGTAAAGAAATCTCTACAATGCACCATTTCATTGGTAAGCATCATTAGTGTCTGAAACCTCATCTACAAATTTGGCAATTTATAGAACATGGGAAGAAACATAAGTTGAATTAAGCTTATTAAACATGCAGTTTCAACACAGTGCAAAGGGTGTTTTCAACTCATGCAAAAATGTTTTAAAAAGACAAAAATTGAGATTTAAAATCCAGTTTTGTTCTGTGGTCTAATATACATTTTTATAATGCTGTCAGGTTTACCTGAAGCAGTTTGTGTGTTCTGCCACAGAGGGAGATGGATTAGTCCAAAGTTCTAATGCTGATACATTACAAGTTTAAAGCTTGCTGTCATGCTTTGAGGAGCTTTCGAGTGCTGAACTGGTGAGAGGAGGCATGTGTTTGTATTTGGGTGTGATGTTAATATGTACAGAGGCTGTGTATTGATCATGGTGCACAATACGATGCAGGTTTACACTCTCTCTCTGCAGTTCTTCTAGGCATTTCTCTGCTGGTGCACTGATGTTCATCTTCCCTAAGAAGTCCGGATTCTCAGGGTACAGGCTGTCACCTGCACATTGAAAGACGGGAGGGGGGGAAAAAAAAGTCATTAATATTGTTTCACAAAATATTACAATCTAGTGTTCTAATTTCCATCTGCTGGCTCTGTATTGCACAATGTCCTAGAAAACCACCTCACTTAGAACTGATACTGGTAACCATGCACTATCACTTGGGCTTGCAAAAACTACATACATACATGCACACACACGTACATATTAACACATTCTTCCCACTACAAAATTAGTCCCACCTCTGAAAGAAGACACAAAATTAAAGTGGAAAAACTGATCCAACTTTGATGTAATGTCCTTAAAACAAGTCAAAATGAGGCTTAGTATTGTGTGTGGCCTCCACATGCCTGTATGACCTCCCTACAAGGCCTGGGCATGCTCCTGATGAGGTGGCGGATGGTCTCCTGAGGGATCTCCTCCCAGACCTGGGCTAAAGCATCTGCCAACTCCTGGACAGTCTTTGGTGCAATGTGGCGTTGGTGGATGGAGCGAGACATGATGTCCCAGATGTGCTCAATCGGATTTAGGTTTGGGGAACGGGCGGGCCAGTCCATAGCTTCAATGCCTTCATCTTGCAGGAACTGCTGACACACTCCAGCCACATGAGGTCTAGTATTGTCCTGCATTAGGAGGAACCCAGGGCCAACCGCCCCAGCATATGGTCTCACAAGGGGTCTGAGGATCTCATCTCGGTACCTAATGGCAGTCAGGCTACCTCTGGCGAGCACATGGAGGGCTGTGCAGCCCTCCAAAGAAATGCCACCCCACACCATTACTGACCCACTGCCAAACCGGTCATGCTGTAGGATGTTGCAGGCAGCAGATCGCTCTCCACGGCATCTCCAGACTCTGTCACGTCTGTCACATGTGCTCAGTGTGAACCTGCTTTCATCTGTGAAGAGCACAGGGCGCCGGTGGCGAATTTGCCAATCCTGGTGTTCTCTGACAAATGCCAAGCGTCCTGCACGGTGTTGGGCTTTGAGCACAACCCCCATCTGTGGACGTCGGGCCCTCATACCATCCTCATGGAGTTGGTTTCTAACCGTTTGTGCAGACACATGCACATTTGTGGCCTGCTGGAGGTCATTTTGCAGGGCTCTGGCAGTGCTCCTCCTGTTCCTCCTTGCACAAAGGTGGTCCTGCTGCTGGGTTGTTGCCCTCCTACGGCCTCCTCCACATCTCCTGGTGTACTGGCCTGTCTCCTGGTAGCGCCTCCAGCCTCTAGACACTACGCTGACAGACACAGCAAACCTTCTTGCCACAGCTCGCATTGATGTGCCATCCTAGATGAGCTGCACTACCTGAGCCACTTGTGTGCCCACCTGCAGAACCACTCCTTTATTGAGTGTGTCTTGCTAATTGCCAGTAATTTCCACCTGTTGTCTATTCCATTTGCAGAACAGCATGTGAAACTGATTGTCAATCAGTGTTGCTTAAGTTTGATTTCACAGAAGTTTGATTTACTTGGAGTTATATTGTGTTGTTTAAGTGTTCCCTTTATTTTTTTGAGCAGTGTATATACACTGATTAGCCAAAATATTATGACAGATAGTAAATAATGCTGATTATTTCATAAAAGCGTATGTCGAGGTCTGGAATATATTAGATGGTAAGCAAACAGTTGGTTCCTGAAGTCAAAATGTTGGATGCGGGAGAAACAGGCAGATATGTAGACCTGAGCAACAAGGGCCAAATCATTATGGGCAGACAACTGGGTCAGAGCATCTCCGAAATGGCTAGGCTTGTGGTGCACTCCCGGTAAGCAGTGCCAAGTACCTTTTGAAAGTGGTCCAAAGACACAAATCGTGGGCAGGGTGTTGGATTACTAAGGTTCAGTGATGGACAAGGGTAATGATAACCAACAGAAGGGCTGCTGTGGCAGAAACTACAGAAATGTTTAATGATGGTTACAGGAGGAATGTGTCAACACCCTGCGTATGTAGCCACAGATCAGTCAGGGTGTTCATGCTAACCCATGTCCACTGCTGAAAGCACCTACAATGGGAACATGAGTGTCAGAACTGGACTTTGGAACAATGCAAGGTGGTCACCTGGTCCTATGTGTGCTATGTACCTGGGGAAGTGATAGCACCAGGATGCACTGGGAGAAGATGACAGGCCGGTGGAGGGAGTGTGTTGCTGTGGGCAACATTCTCCTGGGAAACCCCATGTCTGAGCTTTCATGTGTGCATCAGTTTGACACATTCCACCTCCCTTGTTGTAGACAAGGTACACCCATTCATGGCAAGAATGTTCCCTAATAGCAGTGGCCTTTCCAACAGGATAATGTGCCCTGCCACATTGCACCAATTCTTCAGGATTGGTTTGAGGAAAATGACAGATTTGAAGGTTTTGCCCTGGCCTCCAAATTCCTGATGTCAGTCTGATAGAGCACCTGTTGGATGTACTGGAACGAGAAGACCAATCCAGAATACCTCCAGCTCACAATATACAGGACTTAAAAGATATGCTGCAATGTCTTAGTCCCCACAGGGGACCTTTATTGGTCTTCTAGAGTCCATACCTGTGCAAGTTGGAGCTGTTTTGGTAGCACATGGAGGACCAAGAGCATATCAGAATGTTTTGGCTCATCGGTGTAGATTTATAGCTTAATAACTGAGTGAGGAATTCATGAAAAGTAAAACCGAAGCTTCCAGTTCATTTCTATTTTAAGCGTGTTTAGAGTAAAGTTTTTTCTGAGTAAAGTGAAAAGCCACAGAATTACTGTGGTCTCAGCAGTGGCAGTAATAAAAAAATTACATGATGAATATGATCACCATGATTACAGTACATTGTGTTACACTGCCAACCTCTGTACCGACATGTGTTTGAACAAAACTAGATATTTGGAGTTAAGTGGAGTAAATTAATTTACAATTAATAAGAAAACAGAACTACTGCTTTGAGCTTACAAGGGGTGAGCACAAACTGCCAGTCTTACTAGGTCTTAAGACCATGGGCGTAACCCTGAACCCATCCCACACACCCACATTAGATCACGAAGTCCATTCAATTTATATTTAACTGTTAAAGCTGATTCTGTTTATGGCTTTAATATTTGAAATCCACAGCCTGTGTAGTCTAGTCTTAGACTCAATGGAGAATTAGACCAGATGTTATCAGTTAATGCAGTGATAGTTAATGTTCTATCAATACTCTCTGGCAGGAAAACTTTTTCTTTTTTTAAGTCCCTAATCGATACCTGGTAAAAGTGATATGTAGGAGTCAGTAGCCAGCAGGCGTACAGGTAACCACTGCTCACAGCCCTCCAGTGATCTCTGTCTGGCAAAGCTGTGAAGATCCCTCAGTAAAGGAAAATTACACATTCGTCCAAGATCATAGAACTGAGGTGGTGCTATCCAGATCTCTTTATCCCGGTAGCTGCAAAGTATTTCCGATGGGCTGGACCACTGTAGGCACATGGAGAAATAGTAAAGCGTCAGTCACAAACTGTGCAGCACTTGATATAATGTTTACATCCATATTACATTTGTGGGATGATGGCATTATCAGATATTTTTTCAACGTATATATCTGTTAATGCTGATACATAAACACTTATAAAGTGCAAAAATTGGGACAAAACCCACCTGGATTAGCATTACATAGAAATATAACATTTATTTCTGTTGGGTTACACACACACACACACACACACACACACATTAAAACCATCAAGTATAAGCACGGGTATTCAATACCGGCAGATACTAAAGGATCAGGTAATGGTGAACCACTGCTCAGCATATACATCAACACTGTTACCTGCACATACGAAAGCTTGCTTCCAGCTCCAACTTAACTCTTTACAAGTTTATTATCTGCCTCTATTCATTCAAGATTCAAGTGAAACAAAGTTCTTTTGCCACTGACTCTCAGACACCCCTGTTCCAGCAATCACAAACAGGCATGAACACCAACCCAACGTCTGTGCATGTTTGTGTTTGTTGGAGAACGAAGGGTCAGAGTGCTGTGGCCTTTAACATTAGCTGAGTTATAATTTGGAGCTACAATTAAATACCAGCTTCTAACACCTTCTTCTGTATTAGAGATTTATAGCCAGGTCTACCCACAATTCTCAGTTTGTTTGTTTGCGGTCCTACCGAGAATCATCAGTGTAGTGTATGAATTCTGTGTCAAACAGATTATCATGTTTTTATTATTAGTGAAGTGCAAACTCAGCTTAGTATTACTACTTACCCCCTAAGAAGATGAATTAGACTATCCTCAATATTCTTTTAGTTCAGGCAGAATTTTCTGATAGGGTGATATCGGGTGATATCGAAATATCCCACCCACAGTTCATAAAGGGCGCTGCAGCCTAGAAAGGTTTCTCTAGAACGAAGCATTTCACATCAAACTACTCTGAATGACTTTGTTTATAACTTAACCTTATAATTATGTAGAACTTTTGAAATATTGGTGGATTTAAGTACCCCTCTACCTCCACCACCATGAAGACCAGCCACCACCGGACCTAAACACTGTTAAGTACCAGCCACAAAGACAAACTGGTCACCTTAAAATGAACTATTTCCTTCTGGTCGTGGACAGTGTCCGGGATCTCCTTCAGGCAGCACATGTAGAAGGCAGTATCGTACCTTCTCTGCTTGCCGTAGACTCCAGTGGGAGTCAGCCAGTTTCCCCACTCGTGCATGGCCCAGATGTTAGGCAGACAGTCCAGCTCCCTACACATGCGGATGAAATTCGAGGAGTTCTGAATGACCAAAGACCTCCATTCAGCGATCACACTTCTGTCCCACCGCTCAGTCGCGGCCGCTGGAGAAAACAGAGCGTCCGTCACCAAGCGCTCCGCCTCCTTACTGGGCACAACCAGCAGCACCCCGGCCTCCTCGAAGGTCTCCCTCACGGCGCAGATCCTGAAAGCGACGTCCCCCGGTACAGGGGACCCGAGCCGGGCTCGGTCTGTGGCGAACATGGGCGGCCTCGCCTCGAGCGGCTGTTTCATCACCCCGATGCCGAAGTTCGGCAGTTTTCGGAAAAACTTGAAGAGATCCATCCACTCGCCGGAGAAGTCGGACGCCTCCGCCAGGCCGCCCGGGAACACGTAGGCGTTGGGCATGAAACCGCTTTTTCCGCTCCGTTTCAGCAGCAGCACCTCGTAGTCGAAGGCGGTCTTGTGAGGGAAAGTGACCCTGTCCGCACTTCTCAGCGGCGGCTCAGTGACCGGACTGCGCCTTGTTCCGGCAGCAAGTATGACCGTCGCCGCCTCCTTCCAGTGTTTCAGAGCCGTGTTCATCTTCACTCCAGCCCAGCGCTCATTCCCTCCCTGTGGCAGCACCACCACCCCGATACAGGCTAGAGTCGAATGGACACAGGCAGTCTGACCGCTGTCACTCTAATCCCGCTTCTTCAGTTGGTTTAGCGGCTCACAAACCAGAGAAAAGCGCATTACTGCCACCTGTGTACTCACACTGAATCTGTACGGGGCCTGTTTTAAGATTACACACTGCATCACTCCACTTTTGCACCTTTTTTTTCATATGTATATATATATATATATATATATATATATGTGTGTGTGTGTGTGTGTGTGTGTGTGTGTGTGTGTGTGTGTGTGTGTGTGTACAATATATACAGTTTTACACAATAAGGAGAGTTAGCAGCCAGAGCTCATATGTAATGTGCATATACTCCTAGTTTTGACAGCTTTTTGTTTTTGGAGATTAGAACCATTTGTCACCGTGTTTACACACTGTGAAATTAGACCTCTGCATTTAACCCATCCGTGCAGCAAAACACCCACTAGTGAACACACACCCTAGGGGGCAGTGAGCACACTTGCCTGGAGCAGTGGACAGTCCTATCCACGGCACCTGGGGAGCAATTGGGAGTTAGGTGGCTTGCTCAAGGTCATTTCAGTCATGGACTGTCAGCCAAGGGGATCGAACCGGCAACCTTCCGGTCACAGGGCTGGTTCCCTAACCTCCAGCCCACGACTATATATATATATATATATATATATATATATATATATATATAGGAATAAAAGAATTCCCGTATGTAAGCATATTTTGAAATAACATCTTGTTGAAACAGCCTGTGAATATCCCTATTGTTTGTCTTTTGGAAGTAGAAGAGAAACCGATCAATATAAATATCTTCTGTATTTAGAACTAGCTGGTGTTCACTTGTTCATTCCCTTTCCTACCAGACAGTATTCAGATGACGTCAGAGTTGTGCTGCCGCCGTTTTGGTTTAAAGTTCATTAAGTGGTGCTGTGGCAGTTTGTAATGAGATAACAAAGCCATATCAGATGTATATATATATATATAACGCCAGCAAAGGCTTTTTTTTTTCTTCGGAATGAATTTTTTCAATTTCATTTTTAAAGTGTATTAATTGATATATTTGAGTTTATTCGCTTGATCTGATTTGATTTGTTGTTGTATGGATAACAAATGAAAGTTGAAATCTAAATGGCTGAGATTTCCTTCCAATACTCTCTGTGAGGAAATCCAGGCACCCCGTTGCACAAGGAGGGTGACCATCCGAAGGTCCACTTGTAATAATGCATATAATATTTAAATAAAATTGAACGCATGTAACATTAATACAATGATAATGAGCAATACTAATTGTATTGGCTTTAACAGTGCACTGTAAAAAAAAGGAAATGTGTTTGCCAATTTTCACAATAAAATCCAGTTAGTGGAAGTAGCATAAGATGCCAGGTCAGTGCAATTTTGTAGTGAATACACAGACAAACTGACTATGTTATTAAGTGATTAAGTGATACTTTTTTGATCCCACAACCGGGGAAATTCCACCTCTGCATTTAACCCATCTGTGAAGTGAAACACCACATACACACTAGTGAACACACACACTAGGGGGCAGTGAGCACACTTGCCCGGAGCGGTGGGCAGCCCTATCCACGGTGCCCGGGGAGCAGTTGGGGGTTAGGTGTCTTGCTCAAGTCATGGACTGTCAGCCCTGGGGATCGAACCGGCAACCTTCCGGTAACAGGGCCAGATCCCTAAGCTCCAGCCCACGACTGCCCAAAGACCCTAACCAGTGTCTTTTACAAGCAAAATATTATAAATATATTTAAAGTGGAATGAAAAATCTAAATAAAAACATGCAAAAAAGAAACTTCAGCCTCGTCCTCTGAGCTGGAGTGTGCCACTTCTACAAGCTGTTTTGAACTAGCTTTATTCTTTATATGGACCACTAGTGAAATATCTGTCCTGTTGTGTGACTCCTTTGCATTTTTAGTAACACCTAACATACTCAACTCATCTGAAGCTCAGGTACGCTCCACATAAAGCTAACGTGGTAACCTACTTGAATAAAGAATGCATAAAGAAGTTGTCAGCTGAAATGTCTGGAAGATGCTGGGAGACTGAAAGATGCATAATCAGTCTGAATGGTAGATGGTATCTGTAATGCAGAGGAGAGGGACAGAGGTTGGGAAGATTCAAAGAAAATGATAATGTAAAGCTGAAAGTCTGTATGGGTGAGAAGGCAGAGTTTTCAACCCCTCATCACCAAATCTCAGCAAAACTAGACTTATCCTAAACTGATAGACATCTTCTTTAATGAGAAAATATGCATTTCAAGAGTCCTAGAAAAGGTAGTCCTGCACTGTATGTGTGACCAACACATTGCATCTTTTAAGGAATAAGGAAGCATCAAGGTTTCGCAGTGAAAATGTACACAAATCTAAAGAGACTGTAGAATAGTTAACATGAAAAATAAAATGAAATAAAACACCTTGAAACTGAGCTTTACCACCCTGATCTTGTGCAACACGAATTTGCTGTAGCTTTTGAAGGAAACGGTCTATTGTGGCCTTGGAGTGCAGATCAAATGAAGACACTGATAAGGGCACTGCAACCGTTCTATTTAAGCCAATGCCTGTTGTAAAGGGTTCATAAGAAGGTTCTGTGTAGGTGCTCTGAGTGGACGAACCTCAGGTCTGTTTGTGCTCCACTCTGTAAGGGCTGGACAGTGAAAAGCTTCCTGTGCACAGCTTGGAGATGAGGGACAGAAGAAGCAAAGTTCCATGCTAAAATAAATATGAAATTTATGAATAAATGAAGGTAGATACACACTTTTTCACTTGCTTTTCTTTTATTGGAAAATATCAGCTACAATGACTAGAAGATTTGCCTCATTACAAAAGACTCATGAAAATGTTCTGGCAACTCTGGTGAGCACAAAATTCAGGGGAGGAGTGCATTGTCAGTCTAAGAGAGGGTGCTTTCTGTAATTCAAAGGGGAGCTGATGTTGGTGCGATGCTGTCTGGAACACTGTAAAAGACAAATAATGAAAAAATGGTCATGTAAAATGAAAGGCCATGTGTTGAGAAGGCAAGGTTTGCAATGTCAGATTGCACTACGACTTATTGAAAGATTGGTTTATTACCTAATGAAAGTTGATTAGCTGGCAGCCACCTCTAACGAACCGCTACTTTACTCAGTGATTAAACTACGAAACATGAAGAGAAGTAATAGCTTCTTGTTCTTTGTTCCAATAAACATCTTGAAAAGGTAATCAATTTAACAACAATCAAAACTGTGTTTTAAACAAGTTTTGAGGAGCTCCTTTTCCACAAATCTCAGAAAAATTGTGGTTCACTGGAGCAGTTATGTCATACCCTGATTTCCACTATAATGTCAGTCAACATTAAGTACAAAATGTTAATCAGTCCTGAGTAATGCAAGAAAAGTGATAATCTACATTTCATTATTTGTGCATAATTAAGTGACAGGGTAATATGAGCACAGGTCACAGAAAGTGGGCTGAGAACATCTGTTGTAGCTTTGTTTTAGCACTGTTTTACTGCAATTATATTTTACTCTGCTGCTCTTCTCTCGGTATCAACAGTGACTTTTTTGTTTCTAGCGGTATCTGAGCTCAGAACTGTCTTTCTCTCTAACCTGTTGGTAACTAGCAAAAATACTTTCCCTAGATAGACAAAGCACTTCTTGTCTGCTAAATGCTGTATAAATGTACTATTATTACTATTATATATTACTATAATGTAATATATATATGTGTATGTATATATACACTGTTGTCGGAAGAAAACCTCGTATCTCCATAATGCTAACTTTACAGGAGAAGGAAAAAACCCACTTTACCTTTAATGTAAGTCAATGGAACCAGAATTTTTTCCAAGTCATTTTGGGCCATTTCTTTTGTTCCATTCATCATGATATTTTGATACAATGTAAAGGGTAACAGATATTTTCAAATTATGTCAAAAACTGAAAAACTACGAAAATGGAGACCGACAGCAGCGATATATATGTCCTCAAATGTTCTATTGTTTTATACAACACTTAAACAAATAAAATAAGAAATAAATAAATTGGGCAGTGAAAGTGGCATTTAATGTTTTAATGTTCCTTCTGCCAAATTACAGTTCCTTAACAAACCTCACCTCCACCCACAGTGTCGGCTCTGGAACCAAACTCCTGGATAGGGGTTGGTCCCTCTCCTACTCAGGGGTTGCACAGGGTGAGAGGTGCCGGGCAGGTGTTCAGATACTCACGAGTCCCTGGCTGCTTGGAGTTGGAATTTGTCCCAGTGGACGAGAGGGTTGCCTCAATGCGAATTAAAATCGCAGAGAGCAAAACTCTGACTGTTGTGTGTGCTTATGTACCAAACAACAGGTCAGAGTATTCTGCCTTCTTGGAGCAAGTGGACCGGGTTCTGGGAAGGGTCCTACCTACAGACTCCATAGTTTTACTGGGAGACTTCAATGCTCATGTTGGCAATGACTGGGAGACCTAAGAACCCCCTTGTGGACACCAGTGGTGAGAGAGGCCGTCAAGCTGAAGAAAGGGACTGGATGGCCTGAAGGACTCCCAAATCAGCAGATAGGTACTGACAGGCAAAAAAGGTGGCAGCCGCAATGATGGTAGAAGCAAGAGCCAGGGCATGGGAAGAGTTTGGTGAAGCTATGGAGTTTTAATAAGAGTTTCCTCCAAAATGACTACTTTAAAATTACTAAAATAAGAAAGGGGACCAGAGGGTGTGTGCCTACTATCAGGGTATCACACTGCTCAGCCTCCCTGGGAAAGTCTATGCCAAGGTGCTGAAAAGGAGACTCCGACCGATAGTTGAACCTCAGATTGAGAAGGAACAATGCGGATTCCGTCCTGGCTGTGGAACAATGGACCAGCTTTTCACCCTCTCACGGATTGTTGAGGGGGCATAGGAGTTCGCCAACCCAATGTACATGTGTTTCGTGGATTTGGAGAAGGCTTACGACTGTGTTCCCCGAGATATCTTGTGGGAGGCCCTCGGGAGTATGGGGTTCCGGGGCTACTTCTCCGGGCCATTCAATTTCTTTACTGCCAGAGTGAGACCATTATGCCGGACCACTCCAGGTAAGGGGAAAGGACTTGCCCCAGGTGGAGAAGTTTGAGTATCTTGGGGTCTTGTTCACGAGCGATGGGAAGAGGGATTGTGAGCTTGCCACAGGTTGGGACAGGCGGCAGCAGTAATGCGATCTCTGTCCCAGACTGTAGTGGTGAAGGTGGGGCTGAGCCATAAGGCCAAGCTCTCTGCTTACCAGTCGGTCTACCTCCAGACCCTCACCTATGGTCATGAATTGTGGGTAATTGCCTGAAAGAATGAGATCACAAATACAAGTGGTGGAAATGAGCTTTCTTCACAGGGTTGTCCTAGGACCTGTTGGATGGAGATGGAGAATAATTTGGACATCACAAATGAAATCGCATAATAGCTTTGTTTGAATGCTGTTTTTGATGATAGTCAAATGTTTAAGCTGTTAAAATAGTCATTATGTCATTCTGTGTTCAGGTTCAGCCCAGTTTGCTCCCAAGTTCTGCTTATATCAAAAAATCTTGTGGAACTGTAAGTATTCCTTTAAAGAAATTTTCCATGCTAGCTATGTATCAAGAAATGAAATTTGAACTCAGCTTTGTTTACGAGTGCAGTAAATGGTGGCAAAATCTCCCACGATGTTGAAATGCATTCATTGTAAATCATAGTTTTCTTTTTGTTAAATTTTCATCCAGTTTGCTCCCAAGTTCTTCCACCATAGAATTCTGTGGAACTGTAAGTATTCCTTTTTTCAGCAAAAAAGGAAGCTGTAAAAGCTGTATACACACACACACACACACACACACACACACACGCACGCACGAACGCACGCACGCACATCTTCTAAGCCGTTTCTCCTTCTGGGTCGCGGGGGGTGCTGGAGCCCAGCGGTCATCAGGCGGAAGGCAGGATACACCCTGGACAGGTTGCCAATCCATCGCAGGGCGTAAAAGCTGTATGTATAATGTATATATACATTTAAAAAATAATAAAATTAAAAAAAAAAAATTTTAATTAAAACTAGACACACTTTACAAGGTACAAGATGTTTTTCTACACCTCCACTGTCAAGGAAACAAAGAAAACACAGGTATTAAGACTTTTTTTTTATTTTTCAGAAGAGAGACAAAATGTATTTTAACAATTATCACAATTTGTGAATAATGAAAATGCCAGACACAACACAGAAATGTTACATTTCAGAGGCACTTGTGGATTCTGGCCTATACGATTTGTCCCAGACATTTAAATGATAAAATGCTTCTGACAAATTTCATACATTATGAGAAATCATGAAATGTAGTCTAATTTTGGCACAGAGCAAAGGCAGGTTGGAAATGTTTGCTGGATCTAGCAAACCACCAAGGCCACACTGGTGCTGCACTACTAACAGAGATCAAGACAGGAAGAGGCACAGATTTTTAAAACGCTAAGAACAGAAACAACTAATGTTTGTCCTACAGCGCTGATGGTGCATCTTTGTAAACCACTGAAAATGCAGTATTTATATTTTTTAGCATGCAACAACCAAGGCTTTACCAGCCTAAAACTGCATACACAGATTGTTTGAACATTTGTAAAGTGGGGTTTAAACTCAGCTGACATACTGGGGCTGCACATTAAACATTAAAACAGCTCCTAATCTGGACACAATTTTCACACACAAACAAGAACTTCATCACCTAACTAAACCATTATAAACTGTGCATCATAACACATATAACAGAGGCAGTGCAGACTCCATATTAAACAACAACAAAACACAGAACACAGAAAATTTATAACAAAGAATTAAAAAAAAAATATATATATATATTTCATATTTACATAAATCTGTATCACACCTATGTGTAATACCACTTAAAAAGATTTTATACATATTTGAGATTTTCCCATGAGCAGTTTTTCAGTATCTAGAACCCTCATAAAGGATGCTCAGAGGTCATGTTTTTTCTCAAATGTTTTTGGTGTGTATTTGTAAAGTGTATGTAAACTACTTAGACAGGGGGACACTCGCAATTGTGTGTATAAACAGTCTATAAACAGCTACTGCTATTGTATTTTAGAGATGTGTGTGTACAGTTTTGCGCAAAGGTTTGAACACCCTGGTCAAATGAAATGTTTAGTTGATTTTTGGAGTGAAAATAAGTAACTCATCCTCTACAGAGAACACGGTTTAAATGTAGCATTTTCTGCACATTTCAGTTCATGATCTCTGATTTGCTGAATTTATTATACTGGAAAAAATCTAACATAAAATATGCCATAACCTTTTTTGTTTTATTATTACCTAATATGAAAAATAAATATTCTTTGTGCATTAAAATGTGTAGAAGTGTGATCTCTGTAGAGGATGAGTTTAGAAAATCAACAAACATGTAGTTTGACCATGGGTGTCTAAACTTTTAAACTTATGAGTGACTACTGGGGATTTCATCCATGGGCCACCTTGTTGGTTTCTGGGACCACCAACACAATGAAGAACACTCTTATAAACCAGTGTTCTTCCCTTTAAGTATTCTGTAGCAATTTGTTGACTGATCAGCCTTCGGGTTATCATATCTGATGCTTTCCTACTTACTATCTGAGGTTCTTCACTCTGTCTCCGGTGGGACAACTTCCATTAGCAACTGCAGATGCATGGTGATGGGTCCTAGGAATAACATGCAGAATATTGCATCCCATTTGTCACAGTTCATGTAGAGGCACTCGGCCTCATTGGTTTGACAGAATTCACAACTTTATATTGGTTTCATGTTTTCCCTTAGTGTTCTCTCACTACAATACCCAGCATGCACCACACAAATGCATCATACAACCATTGACAGTCACTGTTATGTCAACCAATCCTGACCATTAGCCACTGATTTATGGACTAATAAATACAACTGGGATAGCACTAGCTTAACTCCTACCTCGGTTATTGAACAACAATAAACAAAAGTGATTCCTGGTTTATTGTATTGGTGGTATTATTTGGTATTATTTACTTGTGATTGCCCTGGTTTATCGCGAGATTCGAGGAATGGGGACAGCTGTCCAAGGCCACTTAAACCTGCCCGACATGACTGATGTGGTGGGCAGAGCATGGATAACATCTTGGAGAAGCTCTCAGCTTTGCAAAGGAAAATGGATCGATTTGGAGACCAGAATGGACTAGGAGAGTAGTCATGCAAATTGAAATGCGACTACTCGCCCCAAACCCAAACAATCCCGGTTTAATCTGCTTTCGGCTCCCCGAATCGGCACTGGCCTTGGCCAAGGCCGCTGCTGGAACAACAATTCCTCCAGAAGAACACTGCAGTGAGACGCTCTTGTATCCCTTCCCCCATTTCCCCCAGACACTAGCTGATTGTAGACTCTGCCTATGACCCGTTCAAGGTTGCCTCCAGGGCAATTTGCTGTGGACTGACGCACCTAGACTGGGATGCCAGGCGAAGCGACTTCTCCAGGCCTCCCCACTACCCCCAGGCTGGACCTGTTAACAGGCTGGACCTGTTACAGAGTTGGATTGGATGGTTCCTCTTTTCCTTCTGATATTTAATCTAGCATTTTCTGCTGGTATCATCCTGAAACTGATGCCAGGTAATGCTGTCCTCTCTACTTTCACAATTTCAGACCTACAGTTCATTCACCATTTACAAAACATTTAAATCTACAAAAATATATGCATATAAAATTCACTGTCATATGCAAAAGCTTGTCCGCCTCTGGTCAAATGACATGTTTGTGACTTTTCTGAGTGAAAATAATTAACAGATACTCTACAGACAACATACTCTATGCAGAAGTAATGGCACCTTTTAGATGTTATGTTTTCATTTTTCCAGCAAATAAACAGAACCGGTGCACTAAAATGATTGCCTTATGTAAGTTTGTTCCCACTAGTTTGAATGGAGCAGTTCAAACTACTGCATCAGATATGTTACACATTATTAAGCTCTTAATAAATTCTGCTGCTTGATAACCAGAGTTGGAAAGTAATGAATGACAAATATCCTGTTTGAAGTAGTTGAGTACATTTTTTTTTCATATAATGGTACTTTACTTGTATTTTTACTTCTAATAAAGTACCTTATCTTTAAATCTTTTCCAGACACTTTATTTTTTAATCATTTTATTTTAATCATCTATTAATGATCTCTTAATCATTTATTGATACTTATATATAGAAATTATCACTACAGTCATTCTACTTGTTTAAGCAGGTATTTTCAGCCCCTTTTCCACACCATCAATCCAGCAGTGAAGTCTCAGCTAAAAGTCTCTGCGTGAATGAAGAAACTAATGAATACTGTTACTCACTCATGACTCTGCGGGTCCAGCTGAACTTGCGGTGGACAAAGGGGTAGTAAAAAATCATCCCGCCTACGATGAACACTGTGCAGTACAGATATTCAAACTCAGGCTTGTCGATGATTGGAGCCAAAACCAGGTAACAGGACACTATGACCACCACAACTGGGATAATAATGGGCACCTGTGGGGTAGAAACATCAGGCACTCATTTCTACTAAGTCAAGTTTGTTATTACATCAAACTTATGTTAAAATCAAACAGAAATAATTACGGAATCTTTTTTGACTTGTTAGCTTATGTCTCTGGTCATATTAAGCACAATTCTTCATACAATAGCAGTTTGTCTTTTTTCGCTATGTACCCACTATATTTCCCAGCTTATACTGAATTTCACGCAGTATGGACGGAAAATGTGTAAGGATTTCCAATTCACATGAACTTTAAAGGAATTTTTATCAGTTTTAATAATAAGAGTTTAATGTAATATGTAAATGTTGTTTAAGTCCATACACTCCATACATGGAAAGTACACTGTCAATACAGCCTGCTTGACTTCATTATTTTTGTGATGACTTGAAAACAACACATTACTTATGTCCACCAATTCAATCTACACTGTTACAAAATAACATTGTGTGGTAACAATAACTGAAATAAATGTTTTGGCTCTAACATTCTGTTGAACTATTTTGGTACATAAATACACAACAATATTATAAACCTTATATTGTGGAAAGTAATAAATTCACAAGGAAATGATGGTATATGCATTTTTAACCTAAACTGACTTGGATCATTTTCATTTTCTGTGTGTAGTGGTGCTGAACACTTAAAAGAATGATCCATATTTAAACACACACACATCTTCTACAACCTGCTCATTTACTGCATGTTGGCATGGGTCAAGAAGCATCTCACACAAACCTGCTTCTCCATCATTCTGCTTTAACTCTCTATTGCTAAACTCCTGAAAATAAATAAAGATGGGAACTCATGATGGTCATGAACTGAATCACACTGTCACTGGGATGAAGGAAACCTTGTGTCCTAGATTAAGGAGAAAACAATCCCATTCTTACCTTCAACGGCCTTTTTAACTCTTTTCTTGTGAAGCGCATGATGATAAGAGAAAGGGATGTGAGACAATAGAAAAACCACTGAGCAAAGCTGAAGTAGTTAATGAGAGTGTTGATATCTGCTGGAATTATGTAGAAAATAGCCAGAATTCCCTGTATAAAAAAAAGAAAACAGGTTTAGGGCATTAAGATTTCATTTACATTAAAGCAACAACAGTGTTTTTTATTTCCAGCATTTTTTCTTCTAGAACTAATCGCAGCAAGTTTGCATCTTTTAGGGCAATGGTTCCCAACCTGGTCCTCAGGGCCCAGCAGATGATCCACAATTTGGCTTAAACACAATTTGCAACACACAGAGATGAAGGAAAATCGTGAACTCTTTGAGGGCCCTGAAGACAAGCTGGGGACCACTGTTCTAGCACCTCCTAGTGAACTTAATTCAACTACAGCATTCACGGAAAAAGACAAATATTCAAAGTAGTAAATCCTTATAAACCAATGTCTTACATTAAAGATGAGAGCTGGTGCAGGACTGTAATATTTTGAACTAATATAGGACAGGATCTTCACCATGTGGCCTTCTCGTGCAGCGACATGAATCAGCCTTATCAATACACATAAACACAAGATCGGTTAGGGCTGAGGGTCTGCTAAATTTAGCACCATTGTGTTGTTTGTAAATCTAAAGGTACATGCTAAACTTATCCAAAGTTCAAAATACCTGAAATAAAGTAACTTTAATCAATATTGTTACTTTTTTGTCTTTAAAGTTTTAGGTATGAATTTGCCAAGTTTCTCTTGTTTCTAGCACTCTACTATTCCAGCAATAAATAATAATTATGTAGATAAATGTTTATAATTTATATGAAATGGCATGGAAACAATATGTTATTTCAAACTCCAAAGCTTGTGGCACAGTGGAAATAAACAACCCCAAAACAAACAGTAAAAATAGAAAGGAAAAATTTCTGAACAAACTTAAATTTGGCCTGACCAAGCCAGCTTCACACTTCAAAAGTTAAAATAAAGTTGCAGAGCACTGCTGATTGGTTTTGATATCTTAACTGGGCTTATATAATAATTCCATGTAGCTGCTATGATGCTGCTACAAGATTGCTAAGCTATTCCACTTTGTTGTTAAGGCATTGCTTGGTGCGTGTTAGGTGGTTGATAAGGTGTTGCTAGGCCATTGCAGTGTTATTCCAGGTGGTTGCTAAGGTGTTGTTTGGCCACTGTAATGGTGTCACAGGTAGTTGGTAATATGTGTGAGTCTGTGTGTAATATCTATGAGAGGCAGTGTGAGAGATGTACTTTGTGTAATCATTTATGGGAGCTAGTTTTCCACCATTCCGCCATTTATTATTGTATGGGTAAAAAATAATTGTGTTTGAGTGAATGCAGTATGAAAACCACATGTACAATGGGTGTCAAAGGCACAATATAGACTCAATACTGCTCTAAAATTGTGACCCATGAAAACTGCAAAAAGTGTAGAATAATAAAACCAAGAAATAAAGTATGTTTGCTTTGTCAAGAATATATTGTTCCATAACACAATCACAGCTAATGTGTCAGTCTATCTGGTGCTCATACTAAAGACCATGGGAAATGACTTGATTTGTGAATTTAAGTTCTCATGCGATTTGTATGTTCCTAATTTATGGCTTATTTTGGATTTTGGTGCTCTTGAACTTTTTTAGTAAAAACATTGTCTAATTTACCTTCCAGCTGTGAAACAGCTTCCATTAGCAGCTCCAAAAGTGGAGAAGACCACAAACAGCGGCACCAACCATGAGACTGGGTACAGCACTCTGTCACCATAAGTCTGTGAAGCAGACAATGTTTTTAAAAAGAACCATCTTAAATAATATCAAGCATTAAAGAGCAATAAGAAAAGCCTGAAACAATGCTGGATCTTTGATCCTGTTAGAAAAGAACAGAGGCAGCACTAGAAACCTGTGAAATGTAGGTATACATGTGGAAAACTGGATATTAAAAAAATTAAACTCTTCTATGACTAAAAATATTTAAACTGTCAAAACAGCTGATTGAGGAACTATGACTCATTTGCAATATACCTGATGCAATTCCATGATTTTGTTATACCAAACACAATATTTCATGTACTTCATGCATCTCCATGACAACTATACTCACCACAGCAACAGCAGGTGACTGCAGTAGTTCTGTGGGTGTCAGGACACTGAAGTAGGCAACATTGACTAGCACATAGCAAACAGACACCAAAGGAATCCCAAACATGATGGCCAATGGAAGATCCCTGTCCACAGGGCAGACAGACATTCAGCATTACAACACAAAGTCCATGGAGACTGTTCTACTACAATTTTAATAGGCAGACTCTTGGATACAGATACAAACACATCAGCTCAAGGAACATTTCAGAAACTTTATTTAATTAAAAAAAGAAAGCTATGAATTAAAGAATATTCAAAGTCTTTCATTTGTCTTTCCAACTACAAGCATAATGCAATATATTATATAAACAGTTAACAGCAAACATTGATGCACTCCATCTAAGTTGAAAAGAAGCAGGTCACGTAATTCATCTGAGAGGATAAACAGACAGTAGAGGCTCATGTGAGGTGTAAAAATATGAAATCAGGCCATCCATCTATATTTAAATTTAAATGCTGGACATAGAGGGCAGTTCTTAGGGGGGCTACTATGAGTCAAATAATGACTTTGAATGAGTTCTGGAAGTCATGGGTCAACAATCTTCAAGGTATTCCACAAAAAGGGCCTTTATGAGAAAGAGATAAAAGCTAGTGATTGCTCACAGTGTTTACAGGAAGTCACCTGTAAGACACTGCTAATACTGCAAGTCTTCGAAAGATTCTGGCCCGAAGGCTAAGCGGCGTGCAAGGGTCGAATCAGCTACTGCACACAAGCCAAGTCTCTTAATGCCCACAATGCTGTTAGCAGTGGAGGTGGTGGTATTATGATGTTGGGGTGGTTTTCAACAGCAGAGGCTTTCACCTGTTGGAGCACTGATGAGAAAATGAATAGGATCAGAACTATAAGAACCAATTTCCCTCTCTGCCATAAAAAGTAAAACTGTCTTTCAAAAGGCCAGAAACCCAGAACATTTCCATAGAAATGCAGAAGCAACTTAAAAAGAAGAAAACATAAGTAAAGTTTGTTCGGTAAGCTACACTCCATAACAGTGTTTTTAGATTTCCAAAGAAAAACGTTATTTCAGAAGGCTTAACCCGAGTACTGATGCAGACAGACAAATTACAATAGAACAACAGAACATATAAAGATAAATATTACATTGTAATTTTATGTGTGTGTGTGTGTGTGTGTGTGTGTGTGTGTGTGTGTGTGTGTGTGTGTGTGTGTGTGTGTGTGTGTGTGTGTGTGTTTGCGTGCACGATTTCTCCATTTCCAAAGCTCTCAAGAAAACGCAGTACTTGTTAGTGGTACCACTCAATACCTTCCCGATAATCAGTCCTTTTAATTAAATTTAATTTAATTGTGCTCATGCTAGAACTTAACAAATCCATACAAATGACAGGAGACTGCAGAACCAAACTTGCTTTCTTCGAAGTGTATTCTTCTAAACAACATATAAAAATTATTTTGTTGTGGTGGACAGTAACTAAGTAAATATAATTCGTTACTGTACTTAAGTAGTTTTTTTCATGAATCTGTACTTTGCTTAAGTATTTCTATTTTGGGTGAATTTTTCCCTCCGCTACATTTCAAAGTCAAATATCTGACTTTTCACTCCACTACATTTTGAGAAATCTGTCGTTCCTTTTGTTTTTTGTGTGTATAAAAACGTGGCAAAACAAAAGAAGTGCAAAGCAAGAACACCAATCAGGTCACAGCGGTCACTTTGTTCTGAGCTTGTTTTGAACTGTTGGTCATACCAACACAGTGCAGCACACAGTTCAACTTCAGTGCAGCAGCATAAAAATCATACGTCTACCTAAATGATGAACTAACCTAACTTTGTGTAAATAGACCACAATATAGAAATATGTCCACAAATGCAGTCGTGACTGACGTGTTTCTTTTTTTTTCTGAATTCATACAAACACTTTAATTTTATACACTGCTCAAAAAAATAAAGGGAACAATTAAACAACACAATATAACTCCAGGTAAATCAAACTTCTGTGAAATCAAACTGTCCACTTAGGAAGCAACACTTTGCTGTTGTGCAAATGGAATAGACAACAGGTGGAAATCATTGGCAATTAGCAAGACACACTCAATAAAGGAATGGTTCTGCAGGTGGGGACCACAGACCACTTCTCAGTACCTTTCTGCTTTCTGGCTGATGTTTTGGTCACTTTTGAACGTTGGTGGTGCTTTCACACTCGTGGTAGCATGAGACGGACTCTACAACCCACACAAGTGGCTCAGGTAGTGCAGCTCATCCAGGATGGCACATCAATACGAGCTGTGGCAAGAAGGTTTGCTGTGTCTGTCAGCGTAGTATCTAGAGGCTGGAGGCACTACCAGGAGACAGGCCAGTACACTAGGAGACGTGGAGGAGGCCGTAGGATGGAACCAACCCAGCAGCAGGACCGTCACCTCTGCCTTTGTGCAAGGAGGAACAGGAGGAGCACTGCCAGAGCCCTGGAAAATGACCTCCAGCAGGCCACAAATGTGCATGTGTCTGCACAAACGGTTAGAAACCGATTCCATGAGGATGGTATGAGGGCCCGACGTCCACAGATGGGGTTGTGCTCACAGCCCAACACCGTGCAGGACGCTTGGCATTTGCCAGAGAACACCAGGATTGGCAAATTCACCACTGGCGCCCTGTGCTCTTCACAGATGAAAGCAGGTTCACACTGAGCGCATGTGACAGACGTGACAGAGTCTGGAGACGCCGTGGAGAGCGATCTGCTGCCTGCAACATCCTTCAGCATGACCGGTTTGGCAGTGGGTCAGTAATGGTGTGGGGTGGCATTTCTTTGGAGGGCCGCACAGCCCTCCATGTGTTCACCAGAGGTAGCTTGACTGCCATTAGGTGAGATCCTCAGAGATGAGATCCTCAGATCCCTCGTGAGACCATATGCTGGTGCGGTTGGCCCTGGGTTCCTCCTAATGCAGGACAATGCTAGACCTCATGTGGCTGGAGTGTGTCAGCAGTTCCTGCAAGATGAAGGCATTGAAGCTATGGACTGGCCCGCCCATTCCCCAGACCTGAATCTGATTGAGCACATGTGGGACATCAGGTCTCGTTCCATCCACCAATGCCCACATTGCACCACAGACTGTCCAGGAGTTGGCGGATGCTTTAGTCCAGGTCTGGGAGGAGATCCCTCAGGAGACCATCCGCCACCTCATCAGGAGCATGCCCAGGTGTTGTAGGGAGGTAATACAGGCATGTGGAGGCCACACACAATACTGAGCCTCATTCTGACTTGTTTTAAGGACATTACATCAAAGTTGGATCAGCCTGTCGTGTGTTTTTTCCACTTTAACTTTGTGTGTGACTCCAAATCCAGGCCTCCATTGGTTAATAAATTTGATTTCCATTGATGATTTTTGTGTGATTTTGTTGTCAGCACATTCAGCTTTATACAGAACAAAGTATTCAATGAGAATATTTCATTCATTCAGATCTAAGATGTGTTATTTGAGTGTTCCCTTTATTTTTTTGAGCAGTATACTAAATGAGTTTCGGTTAGTTTATGCTTATGAACAGAGACCTACAGATCAATACAGTAAATACAGTAAAGGAAGCTCATTTGTGATCTTGAGTTTAAAGCCAGTTTTTATTCATCTTGTAACTAATTTATAAAGTAAACTGAAACTTTGCTTGTTTGTAAAAGTGATTTCAGAGCCACTCACTTCTCCCTGATGGAAACACTTTACCTTCAGTGTTTTGTGCTAATTAATGACGTTCTATTAAAAGACTGGTTTACCAAGAGAGACGCTGGAGGATTTTCACCTGAAATGAGTTCATGAAGTTCATGAAACATCACAGCCATAATTAATCTTTTAGTACTTTTACTTTTGATACTTAAGTACATTTGAAGGCAAAGTACATTTTGTACTTTTACTCAAGCTGAGGTCTAGAGTAAGGACTTTTTCTGGAGTAATATTTTACCCTGGGCATCTCTACTTTAACTCAAGTACATGTTTTGTGTACTTCGTCCACCTCTGGATTTGAATTTATGTTTATTTGCATTTATTCTAATGTTATGCACTTTTTGCACAGTACCTTATCTAACACACAATAACCACCAAAATTAATATAAACATGTAACACTACATTAAAATGGTTGAATCCACATTAGCACAATTGTGTTTGTATCATAACATAGATAACGTAGCAAAGCAGATTTGGATCTTGGTTCAATGCAAAACTCTTTGCTGTTACATTTTACTATTACATAAATACATTTTACTTTTTTTCATAGTTTGAAAACTCTGGTAACCTTTTGTATTGTGTTTAAATTTCATGATAAACAGACCAATAGAAATTGGTCCAAAATTACATGAAACACAATTAAGTTACATTGACTTCCATTACAAGAATTTTTTTTCTTCTCCTATGAAGTATCAATTTTGGAGGTACAAGATTTAGTTCCGACAGCAAAGATATGCAGAATGAATCATTATGATGCAATATGAAATACTGTGTCACGATCTGCCCCTCCCAGTCCTGTCCATGTGCGTTTTTGTTTTGATTTTGTAACTCCGCCCCTGATTGTTTGCACCTGTCCCTCGTTTTCCCTGTGTACTTAAGCCCTGTGTTTGCTTCTTGTGTTGGCCAGTCTTTGTTTGAATCTCTGTGTTGTTTGAAGTGTGCGATTCTTGTTTGAGGCTCTGTTCCTTTTTGTCATGTCTGTCCCCCAATCTCTACGTGTTGGCTATATGAACCTGGACTGTCTTGGCTATGACCCTGGATTTGCCCTTAATAAATCTCGCTTATCTCAGCATATGTGTCCGCCTCATCGCTCCTCGTTACACACTGACTTGACTTACCGGTATGGGTCTTTCAGCTCCTCTGTTATGAAGTTCAGCTGATTCCTGTAGATGGCAGAAATCAAAGTGTTTAATGTGCTACCAACACAGATATTGTGTGCTCTTAAGCCCTGATTAACTTGTTCTCTCATTCCAGTTCACATAAGATTCTTGGTAGGAAAACAGACATTTACAGACAGACATTTAGTTTCTACTCATACTTCCTGCCAATGGACGACAGACTAAAGCTTATTTTTACATCACTGGTGCCTTCACATGAACAATCTAACAGACTTTTTGATATGGAGGAAATTTTAGCAACTGATTTGTTATTGTTTTCAGTGAAATCACTTTACAAATGATTCTTCCAATGGAAGTGCCTATTAGGTTATGACCAGGGGAAAAAAAAACATCTTTTTAATAAAAAAATAAAAATAAATAAATAACTTACCACCCATCAAAAGCCCACATGCCGTTATAAAAGGCCAGTCCAATTGCACCAAATGAAGTTGCTGCTCCTTCAAATGAATTTTTGAAATTCTGTGTATTGCCTGAAAATAAGGACATTATAGATATAACATGGATTTGTGTCTGTACAAAAGGTTTAATCAAAACTTTGCAAAAATCACATTAACATATACAACAGAAATAAAAATGATAAGGTAAATATGTAAAAATACCTACAGCTTCTACATTATATCTGTTGCATTTGACAGAACACTAATTGTTTAAGGAAAGCAGCCACAGTTATGCAGTTTATTGACTGTATGGGTAGCACAGTATGTACAGACCTTGGGCCAGCATAACGATTCCTGATACCACTATGATGAAGATGATAAGGAGTTTGGCTGCAGTGAAGAAGTTTTGGACATAGCTGGCAAGCTTCACACTTAGGCAGTTCACGAGCACAATCAATACTTGTGCAAACATAAGGTAGGGACCGAAAGAGAGAGAAAAGAAAACGTCAATGCACAGAAACACAAGCCAAACCATCACCATCGATGAAAAATAACAAAAAGTGAAGCAGATATATCAAATCAATATATGGGATTGCAGTCTGGAGTAGGAAATTTCCATATCATATATGGAATGCCCATAATTCCCTGTAATGCCCAACATAAAATGTGAAGCACCCAAGAAGGGAAGGCATCATTAATGCTGAATGATTTTTACATATTTTGGAGCAACATATGCTGCCATGTAGGCATTATCTCTTTCAGAGACCTCCCTATTATTTCAAGAAGAAAACAGCCTCATTCTGCATGTATTACGACAGCATGGCCACACGATTAGATGCTAGATTTGCCTGATAAATTATTTCCTGATAAACAAGGTCTGACTTACAGATAAAAGCTGCAGCCAGGCATTTACTGATGATCACAGGTGGGGTGCATTCTGGGTAGAAAGGTGTGGAGGCATATTCTGCACAGCTGAGGGACAGGATGGCAAAAGCTGAAGGTTTCAGAACAAAGACAGTCATCCAAGAGTAGAGGTACGCCAACACGGGCCCATAACCTTCCATCAGGTACGGATACGCACCGCCTGACTTAGTGATCATTGTGCCAAGCTCAGCATAGCACAGAGCTCCTGTAGTAAAGAGATACAGAAAGAGAGACGTATAGAAGTATATTCATAGCAAAAATAAACTAAAATGGTACATGTAACGTACTCCCATGTTTGAATTTAAATTCGTAGTCAAATAAGCAGTTATCCACCCACTGAGCACTTTATAGGAAACAGCTCCATGTTTCTACACTCATTGTCCATTAAATCAGGTCCACTTACCACACGGGTGCCCCCTCCCATCTTCCATCACAGAGTATTTATTATTTGGATGGTGGATCATTCTTATCACCGCAGTAACACTGACTGGAGTGGTGGTTTACATTTATGGAATTTAGCTGACGCTCTTATCCAGAGCGACTTACAATTAGATCATTTTACACAAGGTAGTGTTAGGAGTCTTGCCCAAGGACTCTTATTAGTATAGTGCACGGTGTTTATCCAGGCAGGTATAGAACCTCAGTGTACAGCATAGTAGGCAGAGGTGTTACCCACTACGCTATACCAACCACGTTGGTGTGGTACTGTGTGTTGCGCTGGAGCTTTTACACATCTCATTGTCACTGCTGGACTGAAAAAGGTCCAATAACAAAAATATCCATACGGAGATATAATAAAGTATGCAGAATAACAGATGGGCAGCTATACAGCTAGAGCAGCTATAATCACTTCGCCCAGGATATTTCAAAGAAAATCTTTTGCACAGCATGCTGTATCCCTGTGCTGATGGGCTGGTTGACAGGTAAAAGTCAGTGAATATGAATGTTGTGAAAAAATGGCCCAAGCCCAGCATTAAAACCCAATAATGTGTTAGCGTCAGGTAGCAGACCTCTTCTTTGAATATGGTAGTATAATCCAATATGTATAAGACTCAAAAGCTTTTTGTGATAAATTAATAGGCAATAAAGTATCGAAGTTAGCATTTAGGTCCATTTGATATCATACAAGTAATTCAAATTGGAAATTCATTAAATGATTAAACATGAGCTACAGCAAAGGAAAAGTGAGAATTTGGAAAAGTGATAAACAGCCAGTAAATAAATGTAAGACTACTATAAAGGTTTTTAATCATTATTAATTGTCTCTTCAATTATACTTTTAATTCTTAAGATTTCAGTGAACAATTCCCACTTGCTATTCAGACTACACAGGTAACAGGACACAATTTCTGACTAAACAGGTCACACGTTTGCATGTTTGCTCGTTCATAGCTTGTTACATTTAGCTTTTTATTCTTATTTTTAATGTGTTAAATTACTTACTTTTGTTGAATAATCAATCATTGACTTAATCTATTAATAACTTCACTGCTTTTAACACTTTTTTTTCAGTTTTTCCAATATAACTAACCTTAACTTTTATTTTCTCTGAGACCACTGTGGAACAAGTGGAAAATGCATTTGGAATGCTTTCAGAAAGCCCGGGATTCCTCATATATGGCAGTTTCAAGTCATATAAGTCTGATGGCAACACTGACTCCTCCAGACCCAGCACTACATACAGGACTAACACAGGGATTTCCCAATTTCACACTTGCACCAGAGCAGGGCTAGGAATGCTAGCATGGCCGAGGAAGGAGAAGGTCTGCACCAATGCCTCCACAGGACTTCACTTCCAGTAACCGATTTGAAGTCCTAGGCTTTCCATCTGACCCAGCGCCTCGGTAGGTGTTTTAGCGTTTGAAGACTACATCATTAGTTCACTACATTATCTCCAAGACTACATCATCTCCAAGCAATTCCCCGCAACTTTGACCAAACCATGTTGGCACATTGGTCATTCGCTTATACCCTTACAAAAGAAACATTCCTCTACCAAAATGTAGTGTAGTGAGCAGTAAATTAAACCTTGCTTTACTCAAAGTAAGATCACTAAATAACAAAACACTTCTGATCGAAAATCTTATCAGAAAGCATAAGCGTGAGTTTAGGTTTCTAACAGAAACATGGCTAAATGAAAATGCCACAGCAATTTTATTTAAAGCTGCTTCTGAAAAATTCTGTTTCATGCAGTGAAGGAGGAGCACTAGCATGTATTCATAATAGTGACTTTAACTGTAAAAATGGCACTCTTCAGGGCTACAAACTAATCTTTCCACTGGCCCCATTGGTGCTACCAACATTCTCAGACGGTCGCACCAGCACATGATTTGGTTGCACCTTTTTTGTGTGTGTATTAAACCTTGCATGCTGACGAATAGTCCATTCCATACCCTAGTTTTGCACTGATGTAAACATATCGTGTGACTTGCTATTTTGCCAAAAATCTATTCCCCCAGACAAAATCCTCATTGTTGAACTTTGCAGAGACATATGCTTTACATGACATAACCTACACACCAACATAAGTTACCAGAATAAGTTTGATTTGAATCTGACCTTGCACTCCAGAAAAAAAATTGGCAGGTTCAAAGTACTCCTCTTTACTATGTAAAGTCAAATTTGATTAAACACTCTAGATTTGTCCTAGCTAGACATCACTTAGCTAAGGCACAAGCTAGAACAAACTGTTTCAACATCTCCAAAATCACATTAAAAGAGAAATAAGTCACACTGTCCAAAAATGACAAGGAAAAAAGTATTACTGCAATGTTATATCATCAAAACTGCCTTCTTGTAAAACTTCCAATTATTACTGAAAGGCATTCATTCCCTCCAAATGCTGCATCAACAATCAATGTCTTCGTTACACTAAATTAAATCACTGTGAGACACTGCGTTTGGCCTTAGACCCTGTTCTAGCATTTACTGTGAAGGAAAAATTAAGAATTGATCATTATTGACACACAGAAACAACCAAAATCGCGAGTATAATTTGTAGCTTCCATGTACCTGCATGATGTGAAGGAAAAATTAAGAATTGCATGCGAAGAGGAGAAGAATTCTGCCAAGAGTTGGAATTTGCCACATGTATGAAACTTGTTGAATTTCCCTCTCCCCCAGCCTTCTCATCCTCTCCTCATTTTTTTATAATAATCACCTACAGAGCAACACATCTTTGGAACACAGTAACTGGATTATTTTGTGCATTTCATCATCAGTGTACATATATGTAGTTGGTGATAAAAGTGCAGGCAAATAGAGAAAGACTGACTGTGCCAGAGAAGAAAAGGTGTACTACTTTCAACCACAATGGCTAACACAGCCTAAATATCATCATGCATTGTATCCACGATCTATGATAAAATTCTTCTCTCTAGGGACTTATTGATAGCCCATGAGGGAGTAACCCAGTAGAGTTCATCAGACATCTAGAGACATTTGATTTGAAGCAGCATGTGGGCAGCTCTACGTACAAGTTAGGTCACATCCTGGCTCTGGTAGTCATTAAAACTTTAAACACAAACACGTCTCTCACCTCTGACATTTTCATATCAGATCTATTCTCTATATTCTTTACATGGTCTTTACATTGACTCTGCTGTTTAAAAAGCTGTTAAAATGCTTATCGTAGTGCATCAAACCCACAGCTCTGACCCCCTCCTGTAACGATCGGGTCTCTGAGCTAAATGCTCCATTTAATAAAACTCTTGACATTCTCACACCAGTCAAATGGAATTAAAAAAATGAAAACTCAAAGAGAAAAAGCGCTCACAGAAACTAACCACATCGTGATCTTCTCAAAGAGCAGGTCTCCACCTACAATAAAGCTATAAAAATATCCAGTCACTCCATTCTACTGTAGTTAATGAACACATACATAATACCAAAGTCCTTTTAACACCCTAGACTGACTAATTAACCCTACATTTTCTGCTAGTGTGTCGCATGGTGATTGATCTATTTTCAAAAAAAAATAAAAAAAACTGGTCTTGATAAGACAGAGCATAGGTCAGTCTGTTGAAACAAGTTCTATTAACTTTCCTGATAAACCACCTACATCAGTAAGGTCTTTCTTGTCATCAGTAAGGTCATCTCTGTTATCAGTAATCAGGCACTTACAACTGTTATACACAAATTAAGTATGTCCACATGTGATCTGAAACCTGTTCCTACATCACTCCTTAAGAGAGTTTTTAATTCTGTTCAAAATTTTGGTCTCACTGCATCTTAGTGTAGATTGTGATACTACTGATTGCAAGATTTGAATCAACCTTCTCATCAGACTGCGTTGACAGACATACCAGCTGAGTGTCTCATACTTCTCAGTGGATGTCACAAAATATTCTACAACTAAAAAATTAAATACCAATCCTTGGTACTCAAAAAATTATGCTGGATGAGAAGTTCTTTAGCTTCGTATACCAAACCTGACGTACGAAACCCAAGTGTAATCTTAAATTCTGAGATCTGTTTAATTCCACATATAAACACAGTCCCTTTAGCTTTTAATCATTTAAGATGTATTGCTGAAGTTCAGCCTTTCCTATCTCACACAGAAAAACGTGTTCATGCATCTACTTCTAAATTGTAGAACTCAATTCTGCCTTTAATTAGTCACTCAAGCTCAGTGCATACTTCAGGATTCCCCCAATCACGCAATACTACCAACACTAGGAGGGTGAAGACTAGCACAGGCTTCTTCCGAGACCTGTGAAACCAACCACTGCCTGTTTTCGAACTGCCACTCACACAATGTCACTGGACAGCCGAACGCGCTCGGAGGAGAGCGCCCACTCAGAGAGTATGAGGCCAATTGTGCTCTGGCTACGGATGGCTGTAGCATCACCAGGGATCAAACTCGTGATCTCCTGATGATAGGGCCAGTGCTTAGACGGTTGTGCCACTCGGGAGCTTCAGTGCATGCTTTTAAGAAACATTGGAAAATATATAGTATCTCCTCAAGTTAGTGTTTAATTAAAAGTCTACATCTCTGTGGTATTTATCTTTTTTATCTCATAATTTACTGTTTTCCTGTTTTTACTGACAGCCTTATTACCTGTCTCTAAAGTACTATGCCACTGGTATGAAAAGTGCTCCAAAAATAAAGTTAACGTTTTATCTATTTGTAAGTTAATATTAAGTGTTCATGTTTTATCTATTCCATTTTAATAGTTTAGTAGTTTTTGGTCCAACCCTATTGCTGCTACACATGGTTGGTATAGTGTAGTGGGTAACACCTTTGCCTTCTACGCTGTAGACTGGGATTCAATCCCCCGCCTGGGTAAGCAACCGACACTATACCAATAAGAGTCCTTGGGCAAGACTCCTAACACCACCTTTGCCTACCTGTGTAAAAAACAATCAAATTGTAAGTCACTCTGGATAAGAGTGTCAGCCAAATGCCGTAAAACAAAACAAACAAACAAAAACATTCAATCTGGCATTTCTGATTTGGGATGCTTTGTCTATGTAAAGACTGCCAGATTTTTGGCCATCTGGATTGTATCCAGATTGTTTTTTTTATAGTTTGACAGCTAAAAACCACATTAAAACTGATTTTTGCAAATAAAATCCAAACCATTTTGATTTTTATAGATGTATCTCAGTCTGGACAATCCAATCAGATTTCAATGTGTTTTCATGCTTATTCCAGAGAATTATGAAAGTTTGAAGGGCTAGATGATGTATCTCTATCTCTCCTGCCTCTGCATTTAAAATCAGTATCCCCAGCGTAACTACCTAGTAATGGATGCCTATATGCTGTTACCACAGCAACCTGCACAGATAGGATAGTAAAGTCCAGACATGCAAATCTGATCTGATCACTTGCAAATAACACATCCGATATGTCTGCAGTCAGAACAGAGGCTTTCATATGTGGTACTAAAATCCAATATATATCTGATATGCAGCAATGCAATTTAGTCTGAACAGCCAGATCATAATTCATGCAACTGCCATGTCAATCCAAAACATCTGTCATAATTTCACGCTGCTAAGATCTCATAAACATTTAGGGTGATGTTTCTGTACAAACAAAATTAGAAGACATATGCAAATCACTGTGTTCAAAGAAATGGCCAAACTTGGCCACAGCAGGATGAGGCTGCAGTATCAGAAAAGAAAAGAGAAATCTGAAAGCAGTGTAATGAAAGTAAGGACACAGATCAAAGAAGTGGCTGTGCCAAATAACATACCATTTTCACACGAACCCGAGCACAGAATTTCTTCTTAGCTCCTGTGATGCTGTCAAAGACGAAACTGAAAGCTCTGGGAGCAGCTGCTACTGTTGATTCATGTGAAGGTGCCATGTGAAGCTTTGTTGTTTTGTGCATGCGGATCAGTTTAGGAGCTTGATCTATTCAGACTTTTGTCACATTTAAAAGATATTGTGAATAGCCGAACAAAAAATTTAATTTGGTTATCAAATCAGATTTGGACCACTTTTACCTGCTTTATGAATATAGCCTTACTTTGTGGAATCAACATGCTTACGTAGCTTCCCTCTACTGTAAGTGTTATCACAAGTGTTAACTGTAAACTGTAAAACTGTACTGCTATTATTTTATTACTACTGCTGTGTCATTCTTTATGTATTGGCAAAACTGTATACAACCAGTCAATAAAGTCACTTGGAACTTGATCCTGATTATTATTATCTGTAAGTTTTATACATATATTATATCTACAACCCCATTTCCAAAAACAAAATGCAATGATGTGCAAATCATTTAAATCTTTAATTGAAAACAGTATAAAGATCACATATCAAATGTTGAAACTGAGAAATTGTATTGTTTTGCCCATTTTGAATTTGATACCAATAACACACTCCAAAAAAGATGGGTTGGGGACGGCAAAAGGCAGGTAAAGTTGTGTAATTCTAAAAGAAACACCTGGAGGTTGATTGACAACAGACCAATACCATGCCTGGGTATGAAAAAGCATTCTTCCATGTATTTCAGAAGTATAGATGAGGAGGGGTTCAACACACTGTGAAAGATTGCACAGGAAAATAGTGCAACGATTCAAGAATAACATTTATCAATGTAAAATAGCAAAGAACTATTGCATTTCATCATCTATGGTACATGATATCATTAAAAGATTCAGAGAATCTAGAGAAAACTCTGTATGCAAGGGACAAGGCCAAAAATCACTATTTGCTGACCGTGATCCTTGGGCCCTCAGGCAGCACTGCGTTAAAAAACAGACATGATACTGTAGTGGAAATTGTTGCATGGGCTCAAACACTTCTGAAAACCCTGCTGTAAACACAGTTTGTCGATGCATTCACAAATGCGTGTTAAAACTTTAAAATGCAAAGAAGAAACTGTACATAAAAAGATGTAGAAACGCTGCCAACCTTCTCTGGGCCCAAGCTCATTTAAAATGGACTGAGGGGAAGTGGAAAAGTGTTCTGTGGTCTGACAAATCAACATTTTAAATTCTTTTTGGAAATCATGAACAATCTGTCATCTGGGCTAAAGACCCCTCAGCTTGTTATCAGCAAAAGCCAGTATTTATAATGGGATGCATTAGTGCACATGGCATGGGCGACATGCAGATCTGTGAATTTACCATTAATGCTGAACGATATATACATGTTTTGGCAACATATGTTTATTTCATGGAATGTTTTGATTATTTCAGCACAAACAGCACAGGAAAACATTTCACTTTCAAAATTACAGAAGTTCAGAAGGTCTCCTCAGTTCCCAAACGCTTGGGGTGTTGTTAACAGAAGAGGTGATGAAATACAGTGGTAAACAGGCCCCAGTCCCAACGTTGTTGGTATCAAATTCAAAATCAACTAATTTTTCAAAAAAACAATTAAAAACATGGCTTACATGATTTGCATGTCATTGATTCTATTTTTATTTACATTCTGCATGGTGTCCCAACTTTTTTGGGTAATGGGATTGATTTATTATCCATTTATTAAGTTACTATCATATATAAGTATTAACAACATTATCAACAGGGATTAAACCTACTTAAACTTTGCCTCCTCTTTTAAAGTTCAAAAGAAAACTCAGAAAGCCTTTATGTTGTTATTTCATGAATGTAAAGCTATCTGTAAGACAAGTGCATAAAAATGTATATTGACACTATCCAACCCCATCCCCATAGAATATTCTATGAAAGTAGTTAGGCTTTGGCATAAAACCCTTTTAACTGAGGCACAAAATGCTGAAATTTAGCTCTTTTGCAGTTCTTTGTGTCTTTCATCAATTTTTCTTATGCAGAAGAGACCTCCTTGTTTCTTCCAAAAAGAATGAGGTTTCAGACATTTTCTATCAAAAGACTATCAGAAGCATTTTCATTCTTACTTACAGCATAATATTTAGTCATCATCAGTCTTTTTACAAGTAGATTTGTAGATATTTAGTGCATTAAGTCCAATACATTTTTTGTTTATCACTGACAACATGAGAAAAATAAATGGATTCATTGAGTGGCAGCAGAGACAAATAGTTTTGTTTTCTCTTAGTTAGGGTGAATCCAGATGTTGATTTAGCCAGATACAGACACTGGTTAACACCCCATTCTGCTAAATCCTTTAGTAAACATCATGATTAATCCTATAAACTCATTAATGCATTAATACGCCAAAACATCTACAATAGTCCAGTGGGTGTTGTGGAACTTGTGGTTCTGATTAAGCTTGAAGCTTAAGGCAATACAATGAACATAAACAGACACTTTCCAATAGTGCAGTTTAAAAAAAATGCTGAGCATGTTGTCTAGATTTTCCAAATTGGTCATCGTCCAAGTCCTTTACTGTACAGCAGAACTAAAGTATAGCTGAATAGAAACCGGTGTGTTTTTGAGACTTTTCACAATGGAGAATATGCTCTTCTCCTAACAAGGCTTGTCAAGATAATTATTCCAACTGAAAAGCTCTCCTCTAAAAACTTTTGATATTTGCTAAATGCTGGACTGATTATGTGGAATGTAACAAAAATAAAAGGTAATTAGATTAGGACTATTTATGCCTGAAGGTATTTAAATAGGCTGCTGAAGTGACTTCTCTTTACTAACCTAGAGTGGCCAGCACCCCACACGCTGCCCACACACACAGGCATGGCCCCACTGCTCCTGTTCCTTCAAGCACGGCTTTGGGAGAGATGAAGATGCCTGAGCCGATCATTGTCCCTACAATCAGACAGATCCCACTCAGTAGACCCAACTAAAACACACAGAGCAAAACAACACACAACAGGTAATGTAACTGAAATCCAAAAAAACTTGCTCAAATACAAAAGGTATTTTTTTATACAAGTACTTATTGTTTTAGTCTCAGTGGATCAGGCCTGGGACCACTTATAGAGTTAATGATAATTATCAACCATGTAAATGAACCATGAAATCAATAAATAGAATGTACATTCACTGGCCACTTTAATAGGTACACCTTGCTAGTAAAAAGTTGGACCCCCTTTTGCCTTCAGAACTGCCTTAATTCTTCATGGCACACTTTCAAAAGGGTATTGGAAACATTTCTCAGAGATTTTGGCTGGTTGTTTGAGTTACTGTTGCCTTTCTATCATCTCAAACCAGTCTGCCCATTCTCCTCTGACCTCTCAAATCAACAAGGCATTTTCGTCTACACTACCGCCGCTCACTGGATATCTTCTCTTTTTCGGACCATTCTCTGTAAACCCTAGAGATGGTTGTGCATGAAAATCCCAGTAGATCAGCAGTTTCTGAAATACTCAGACCAGCCCGTCTGGCACCAACAACCACGTCACGTTCAAAGTCACTTAAATCCCCTTTCTCCCCCATTCTGATGCTCGGTCTGAACTTCAGCAAGTTGTCTTGACCACCTCTACATGCCTAATAAAGTGGCCAGCTCAAAGCTCTGAGAATTAAAATGAGTGAAAAAACTACAAAAGCAGCAATGAGCTCTGATGTAAAAGGCCATATTAGTATTAAGGTTTGTTTGATGGGCATTTATTTTTTTTGTCTGTGTGAAAATGCAATAATTTCAAATAATAAAAACATTCATATTTATCAATAAATTTGTCTTCAATTTTTCAAAGTTGCTTATCATCCTAGCCCTAAAATGGATGGAACTGTAATAATATTTACTAATTTCAACACAAATGTTTTATAGAATTTAGCAATACTGACTTACCCACTTGAAGTTGGGTTGTTAGCATTTTCCTATACATTCTGCAGCACACTTTTAAAAATAAAGGTGTCAAAACGGTTATTTGGAGTGATGACACAGAAAGAACCATTTTGGTTCCCTAAAGAACCTTTCAGTGGATGATTATTGAAGACTTTATTTGATCACTGCAGTTCATCGCTACAAAAGAAGCTCCTTATTTGTAATAGTGCAGATAGAAATTAAAAGACCATGTCCCAACACTTATAACAGTCTGGTACTACTGCTAAGGGATGGTGACAGGTAGTGCTAGGAGACCCAGTGCAAAACCTGCCACAAGGCAGAAAAAGTTCAAGCAAAAAAACAAAAAACAAAACAGTGAACGTGAGAAAACTGTTTAGACGCCAACGCACAGCAAGATCATATTCTAGCTCTTTTCTCTTTCTTAAATACTCACATTTTTCTGTAATATGACTCTGACTTCCTCCTCCTTTGGTTTGATTGTGGAGCGCATACTTTGTGTAATGCTGCCATTGCGAGTGTCCTTCTGTTTCTTCAGGTCTGTTTCATCCATCATGACTGCAAATATGGAGATTTCAGTTGGATCTTTGATTCATCACATGCTCACCAGACATACTGACCCTACTATGTACTTTTCTTTCTTTAGTATGTCATGTACAGTGAGGGGAATTATTCAAACACCTTTCCTTTTCTTATTTAATATATCAGTGCATATATCCATTTTTATACCCTTAATGTCTTTCAACTATAAACAAAAAATGTGCATGTATAAGCATGAACAAAGGTTTTTTGAAAAACTTAAATGATAAAGTATTCAGACACATTAACACACACACACACACACACACACACACACACACATATATATATATATATATATATATATATATATATATATATATATATGTATGTATGCAAGCCAAGTTTTAGGTATTTCATCTGGTGTCACTGTAAAAAAATTCCATTGGTTTGGAGTGGCAAAAGTTCTCAGGGGTAGCATTAATAAACAATGGCTATATGGAAAAAAACAACCCATAGCAAGGACTTTAAAGTTACCTGTCAGCACAATGGAACCTCAATTAAACTTGCAGACAGGTGCAACACGCAGGATTTTACAACACTAACTTATACTGCTGATAAGGACAGAGAGTGAGGGTGATCACTCAAAAAGAGTTGATAGCCCATCAGACAGTATGCAATAGAATTCTCCTGACATTCTGACACCAGTCAAATTGAAGAAAAAAATCATATAATCTAATAAAACCTGTGGATGAATGAGGAAACACGTCAGCTTAAGAGAAGCTGTAAAGCAGAGCACTTACAGAGGAAACTAAACTACTGATACATTATGATGTTCTCAGAGAGCAGATCTCCACCTACAATGCTATTTAAAATATCCGGTCATACCACTCTAGTGTAATTAGTAAACACAAAGACCTTTTTTTCCCACCATAAAACAACTAATAAACATTTACGGCATTTGGCAGACACTCTTATCCAGAGTGACTTACAGTTTGATCATTTTACACAGGCAGGTGAAGGTGGTGTTAGGAGTCGTGCACAAGGACTCTTATTGGTGTAGTGTAGGGTGTTTACCCAGGTGGGGAGTGAACTCCAGTCTACACTCCAGTGTTACCCACTACACTAACCAACCACACACTTTTTCTGCTAGTGTGTTTCACTGTGATTTACTTCTATAATTTGCAGTTTTCAAAATGAAATAGTCTCCATATGACAAAGCACAGCTCAACAAACTGAAACAAGTTCTAATAATGTTCCTGATAAGACGCCTACATCAGTAATATCTTTCTCTGTTATCAATTATCAGGAGCTTCCAACTGTTTGGAACAAATTAATCCTGTTCCTACATCACTCCTTAAGAAGGTTTTTGATTTCAAAATGATGTTCTAACTACCATGATGTTCTCTGTTAACAGGGGCTTTTCCATATGCTTTTGAAACTGCTCGTGCACAGTAGCATGGATGCTTCCATTCTAAATCATTTTAGATCAGTTTCTAACCTTCCTGTTCTAAGTCTTCAAAAAAATTTCTATCAGTTTTTCATTCTACCCACAACACTGGTTTGTGTTGGTCGGCAGATTTTAATCTACTATTTCTGATCTATAAATCGATTATTGGTGTAGGCCCAGCATATTTATCCGATATACTGCAGCAATAAGAGCTGAGCACAACTCTCAGATCATCAGGAACTAAATGGTTAGTCCTGCTGAAGGTGAAGACTGAACATGGAGAAACAGCATTTAGCTCTTAAATGGAAATGGAAGTTGACAGAGAGCATTAGAAGGGCCCTAATATCAAACAATCTCAAATCCAAGCTAAAAATCATCCTATTTTAGCAGTTTAAAACACTTTTAGCAGCCCTTCCCTTGTGTGACAGCACTTTATTATCCTAACTACAGTTTTAAATAGATTTTTAAGTTGAATAAGTTTAATTTCTTCACTTTTAATTTATTGATTTAATCATGTTTTAATCGTAGTTTTAATTTATGTTCTCCTACAACTTTTTACATTTCAATTTGAATTATCTTTGTATTTTCTCATTTGTAAAGCACTTTGAATGAGTGCTTTAGTGTATAGGAGTGTATATCAATAAACTTGCCTTGACCTTCCTTGCATATATCTTGCGTTAAATTCCCCACAATAAAATACCCTCCTCTACTGCCTAATAATCTGTCTTTAAATGATCATAAAATACCAAGAACAAAATGGATAGTGAGGGGAATTTCAGTGTCATGATGAACAACACTGAGTTCAGCCTCCCTGCATTACACTGGCTATAGGCTTACTGTCCTGATGCTTCTAGAATAGAGAATAGTGAGCAGTAATGATGGCTTACATAGACATAACAAAATGCACTCTATTGTGTCCATAAACAGTTTGTTTTTTAACAAAGAAACTTTACAGCGCTTTACAGGGTTTCTGTATATTATACTTACATCTGTGAGTGATGACTTGTCTCTTGCTTGAATTTCCAAAATTAGGCTGTTTGTTAATGACTGTAGATGAATCTGTGATAAAAGAAAGACGCATAAAAAAAAAAAAAAAAAAAAAAAAAAATATATATATAGACACAGTCCTGAAACAAGATTAATCTCAAAACCTTATGCCATTTAATGCCTAATGTCACTTCTTTTTCTATAAGAAGAAATGAATGCTGAACCTCAGAGCAGACTCCTCCGCATTCTGTATGCCAGATTTCCATGCTTCTGGTTACTTCTGATCCATCCTGTTTAATAACAGGTAAGAAGAGGTGGAACCTACACTGTTTATTTTCAAACTTGGCTTTGATTGGAACAGATGAGTGAGTCTGGGGGAGGAGAGTGGCTGAGATTGGCTGACAACACACAGGACCTCTTTGTCAAAAACACCCAATACCATATGAGCAGAGAGAGAGACAGACAGAGCAAGGAGAGACGGAGAGACAGAGAGAGAGAGAGAGAGAGAGAGAGAGAGAGAGAGACAGAGAGAGAGAGAGAGAGAGAGAGAGACAGAGAGAGAGAGAGAGACAGAGAGACAAAGAGAGAGACAGAGAGACAGAGAGACAGAGAGAGAGAGAGAGAGAGAGAGAGACAGAGAGAGAGAGAGAGAGAGACAGAGAGACAGAGAGAGAGAGAGAGAGAGAGAGAGAGAGAGAGAGAGAGAGAGAGAGAGAGAGAGAGAGAGAGAGAGAGAGAGAAGAAAAAGAACACCTCGAACCTGTCAAGAAAGAAATGCATGCCAAATTGCCACAATGGCCACTTAAAAAAAACACAAGTACATCCATGAAGAAAAACAGTCAATACCAGTGCTGGAAAGACAGACATACTGAACTCTGCCATACATACTGAACTCTGCCAAACCGAGTGTTATTGCCCTTCTTCAATGATATACTTCTCTCCTCTTATCAGTGCTGATGATTCAAGGCAGCTGTGTTTACATGTTGGTGTTAAAAAACAGTTGTACAGGCCTCATAGTAGTATGAGACTCACAGTGGCATGAAGCCACACAAACTTGGTGACAGCATAATTTTGCAAATATGGGTGTTTATTAGAGGAGAGTTTTAGCAGTAAAGTTTATTTGAGCAGTGTATTTGTTGTATTTCACATGGAAACAGCCAGGAGAGTGCTCAGTACTCTTTTACTGTTTGCTGTACAGTAGGCCTACTGTATACACCTGGACTTCAAGAATGAGATGTTTGGCATCTGTGCCTATTGCTACAGTCCTGACTTCAAGCTGACTTCAGAAAAATTCTGTGGTACTACTGTACAGTTGTAGGGAAGAGGTCTTAAACCAAGAAATAATGCAGTGATCAAATAAATAGGTTCAGAACTTTGTAAATTTTTTTAAGGAAGACACATTTTGACAATCCTTCTGGATCTTAACAATGAATCCCAATAAAAAGTATTATGTAGGCAAATGTTTAGGATATGGGCATTTGTTTCCCCCGCGACCCTGACGGAGAAGCGGCTTAGAAAATGGATGGATGGATGGGCATTTGTTTCGTTCGATTAAAAAAAATGGCACAATGATAAAATAATGGCAAAACACAAACACAGTTATTGTTTGATCATCTGTAACAAGATACACACCTACAGACATGACATTCCAGCACAGATGTCTAAAGATGCTTGTAGTTTGCTTTAAATCAGTAAATGTCTATTATTATTATTATTATTATTATTATTATTATTATTATTATTATTTATCACTTCATTCAGTTATTTGCGAATAATGTTGAGATAATGCCTCAGCAGGTTCATTAGGGTGAACAAAATGTTAGTCTTTTTGCGTTACTCTGAGTCAGTGTGCATCGCGTCATCAGAGGGAAAACCACACCCCTCAAGGGGGGAAACATTCCACAAAGTTTACAAGGAAGTGAGTGAGAAATTGTAGGCCACAACATCTTCAAACAGCTTGTCAACACCAGTCTATTTCAATACCCTTCTGTCTAATGAAGGGGCCAGATACATAAACTATTTGATTCCCTCAGTGTCCTTTTTCTACCCCAAAATCAGTGTGTAAAAAATGACCCCACAGAGTAACCAGCTGTTACTTATTTTAATGCTAATAATGTTAGCCTAATGCTACATAACTTGCAAGATAGCTTGCTTGTTGAAAAATGTTGTTCTATTGTCTGTGTGTCACAGATTGGTAAACATGATATTCACAGTACTGTATTCATAATTATTGCAGCCACACCTGTGATCTTGGGGAAGTAGATGGAGTAGTGAATGGAGTAGATGATAAATGTAAATATGTCTTTTCATGAAAACCATTCTTCTCTTTCCCTTCTACATGCTGAATAACTCAATTCAACGATATGGCAGTGAGTCTGCTAAGCAAAGTGGTGCAAAAGCATGTGAACTAAGCATTAAACTATTGTGCTACTCAAAATATTATCGGAAGGTTGAATGTGATGTTTTTATCCCTCCTGTTACAATCTGAGTAGTAGGAATACAGGCAGTCTGACCAAAGCCAGTTTATGAGGAGCCTGGCCACTTTCTTTTCCCCCCATTATATCAGAAACAGGACTACTAATCAGCAGAGGGCGCCTGCGCTTGTGTCCTCAATGAATGGAAGTAAATGGCGCTCAACAACGAATAACAAAAAGTTCAAATATGTTTCTAACATACTTCACTTGCGCAGTACTTTCCTTTAATTTTAGAAAATAGAAAGATGTATATCAAAATCAAAGAAATCTTACCTATATATTTCCTTTTTTCTACAGCAAACAGGTTTTGGGCAGCAGAACGCGGGCTTTACTGCTAAAGTAAAGTAAAGTGATGACTGATTGGTTAGCGGAGTAGCTCACTGGCTGGTCGCACTCACTGATGTCATTGATATACATGAGGCACCATTAAGTTTAAAAGCTCTTAAAAATATAAAAGTGGTGTTAAAATGTTTTATGCTGCTCTTGGTTCAGGAAATGATTGTATCCTTTGACATTAAAAATGTTTAAGCATTTATAAACTATGATTTTGATCAAATGCTTCATATCAACCCATTCGTTTTGGACTCACTCAGGAGCACCCTCTACCGTTTGAGAAACCCGGAAGACACTGCAGAGTGGGAATTCTCTTCTCTACAAGTTCTCTGGCCTGACCAGTCACTCCCTTATTTTTATGCTTCTTTAGTTGATTTAGCACCATGACCCTGGGGGAGAAGCGGCTTAGAAAATGGGTGGATGGATGGATAGTTGATTTAGCAGCTCCCAAACCAGAGAAAAGTGCATTGCTGCCACCTGCTGTACTCACAGTGAATCTAAAGGGGAACGCAGTCATTCAGATTGGTTTGATGTGAAGTGTTTCCCTGTAGAGAAACTGACTGATTCAGATGTCTTTACAGTAGTGGTATCAGGAACCAGGGGCACAAATATTGGCATTTTATTTACTATCTCATATCTTCTGAGTCTTTATATGTAATGTTAATTAAAAAAAGGAAAATAATGGAACATCTGGAAAGTAATAAGTTTTCTATGGGACTATTGTGCCTTACAATACCATGAATGCATCCCTCCACCATGACTAAATGGATTTAAGCACATTGTAAGACAAAATAATATCACAAAGCTATCATAAAACAATGTTTCAGACAGGCAGCACACAGCTATTTATTTTTTTTTGGCCCGCCACTACCCCCCTCTTTGGAGGACGACTTTATTTTTTATTTTTATTACACTATTAGAAATAAGGAAAGAAAAAAGAGAAAGGGAAAGAAGAGAAAGAAAAAAAAGGAAAAAAACAATATTCAACTTTTACAACTTTTGGCATTTTTTAACTTATATAACCAAGAGAATAAAAAATAATAATAATAAACAACAGATGATTGGGGTTAGGTGGTCAGTGCAGGTATGTGTGCATGTGTGTGTGTAAGTGTGTCTATGTGCGTGTTAGTCAGTGTGACAGAGATGAAAGAGTAGATAGACGGACCAACAAAGAGACAGACAAACATACATACATATGTATATGGAATGTTTTCAGTGTAATCATGTAGGAAAGGGTTTAACAAAATTTAATATTTCATATTCATGTCATTTTTGTGCATATGTATTTGTGTGTGTGTATATAAATTGGTGTGAGGGGATTGATTAACAGGCTTAGACAGAAGTGGCTGAGACAGAAGTGGATGGATTACGGTGTTAAGAGGTCAATATTTTTAATAAATTGTTCCCATGAAGTGTTGAATATGGCCATTTGATTCATTTCTATATCACTCCAGTGATATATGCATTAAAAGTAATTTTTTCCATTGTGTAATGTTTATGGAGTTCCTGATCTTCCAGTGTTTAAGGATAATTTTTTTGGCTACAGTGAGGGCAATGAGTGTGAAAGTGGTGTGATGGTTGTGGGGGTTCAAAATGGTGTAGGGAATAATGGAATACTAGACCCCAGAATGAGGGATATATAGTCAATGACAGAGTGCTGGAATTGTTATATAGGTGGACATGTCCATAGAGCATGAAAATAGGTATCAGGAGTGTCTAAAGTGCAATAAGAACACATGTCTAGGCCCATATGTCCCATGTTATACAATTTATGCTGTGTAATATGTGATCTGTGAATTACTTTATATTGAATCAGCTGAAGATTACTATTAGATGTCATTGTAAAAGTGGTTTTGCAGATTTCAGTCCAGAAGTCAATGCCAGGAGAGATTCTGAGATCTTTTTCCCATTTTTATTGTATGGAAGTACAATAGTATTATCCCGATTAGCGAGAAGTTTATAGAATTTCGAAAGCAATTTCTTATTAATTTTTGTTTCACTAATGGCTTCAATTAGTTTGGGTGGGTGAAGGTGGTTATTTGTAATATTTATTTTAGACTTCAATACAGTTTTGAGTTGAAAATATTGTAAGTATTGATCTTTTCCGATATTGAATATCTGGACCAAATCTTCGTACAAGATAAATGTGTCATCCTTAAAAACATAATGCAGTTGTGTGATCCCTTTCTTTTTCCATGCAGTGAAGTTTAATGGTGTGTTATTAAGCAGGAAGCTGGGATTGGGCCAAATTGGAGTGCATTTACATGGTGCTAAGGTGCAGTTGGTAATGTAATCAACATTTTCCACCAGGCCCTCAGAGCTGTGGATATGACAGCATTGCGGAAACATGCATGCTGTTTTATTGTGTGATAATGAATGGAAGGTCTGATACAGATATTTCCTTACAGATTTCCTGCTCCATTTCTAACCATGAATGATATTTTTGTTCAGGATGTGTCCGTATACACTGCTCAAAAAACTAAAGGGAACAGTTAAACAACACAATATAACTCCAAGTTAATCAAACTTCTGTGAAATCAAACTGTTCACTTAGGAAGCAACACTGATTGACAATCAATTTCACAGCTGTTGTGCAAATGGAATAGACAACAGGTGGAAATTATTGACAATTAGCAAGACAATTAGCAAGGCGGATGTTTTGGTCACTTTTGAATGTTGGTGGTGCTTTCACACTTGCGGTAGCATGAGACGGACTCTACAACCCACACAAGTGGCTCAGGTAGTGCAGCTCATCCAGGATGGCACATCAATGCGAGCTGTGGCAAGAAGGTTTGCTGTGTCTGTCAGTGTAGTGCCCTGCAAAATGACCTCCAGCAGGCCACAAATGTGCATTTGTCTGTACAAACAGTTAGAAACCTCCATGAGGATGGTATGAGGGCCCGGCGTCCACAGATGGGGGTTGTGCTCACAGCCCAACACCGTGCAGGACGCTTGGCATTTGCCAGAGAACACCAGGATTGGTAAATTCGCCACTGGCGCCCTGTGCTCTTCACAGATGAAAGCAGGTTCACACTGAGCACATGTGACAGACATGACAGAGTCTGGAGACGCCGTGGAGAGCGATCTGCTGCCTGCAACATCGTTCAGCATGACCGGTTTGGCAGTGGGTCAGTAATGGTGTGGGGTGGCATTTCTTTGGAGGGCCGCACAGCCCTCCATGTGCTCGCCAGAGGTAGCCTGACTGCCATTAGGTACCGAGATGAGATCCTCAGACCCCTCGTGAGACCATATGCTGGTGCGGTTGGCCCTGGGTTCCTCCTAATGCAGGACAATGCTAGACCTCATGTGGCTGGAGTGTGTCAGCAGTTCCTGCAAGATGAAGGTATTGAAGCTATGGACTGGCCCGCCCGTTCCCCAGACCTGAATCCGATTGAGCACATCTGGGACATCAGGTCTCGTTCCATCCACCAATGCCCACATTGCACCACAGACTGTCCAGGAGTTGGCGGATGCTTTAGTCCAGGTTTGGGAGGAGATCCCTCAGGAGACCATCCACCACCTCATCAGGAGCATGCCCAGGTGTTGTAGGGAGGTCATACAGGCACGTGGAGGCCACACACAATACTGAGCCTCATTTTGACTCGTTTTAAGGACATTACATTAAAGTTGGATCAGCCTGTAGTGTGTTTTTCCACTTTAATTTTGTGTGTGACTCCAAATCCAGGCCTCCATTGGTTAATAAATTTGATTTCCTTTGATGATTTTTGTGTGATTTTGTTGTCAGCACATTCACATGTACAGAACAAAGTATTCAATGAGAATATTTCATTCATTCAGATCTAGGATGTGTTATTTGAGTGTTCCCTTTATTTTTTGAGCGGTGTATATATTTTATATATATATATATATATATATATATATATATATATATATATATGGTGTTTCCAGTCCTCCTAGTTCTTTGCTTTTTTGTAATGTTGAAAGTTTAATTCTTGGGTTTTTATTTTTCCAATAAAATATAGTTATTGCAGAGTCTAATGATTTGGACCAGTTAGTGGGTGGTTGAACAGGTGTCATTGTAAATAGGTAATTTATTTTTGGGAGGATTGACATTTTTATAGTTGCTTTCTACCAAGCACAGAAAAAGGTAAATGCATCCAGCGTTGTAGATTGTCTTCTATAGTTTTCAGTAATGCTTTGAAATTAAGGGTAAACAACTCTGAGAGTTCGGAGGATATAGTGATATAGTGATCTAGGTATTTAATGTTGCCAATGGTGAAGAAATAGGGTTTGGAGTACACAATTACGACCACCTTTATAGATTGGCAGAATTGTAGATTTGTTCCAGTTTATTGAATAACTAGATATTTTGGAGAATGTATTCATAAGTGCTATTGTCTCTTGTAGAGAATTACATGGATCCTGTAGGCATAACAATAAGATCAGCCTCTATGCAGATGATGTATGTTGTGTGTTTTGTGTAATTATGCCGTTGATGTTTCTATTTTGTCTGATTGCTGCTGCTAATGGTTCTATAAAAATTGAGAATAAAGATGGAGACAATGAACATCCTTGTCTAGTGCCCCTTTGCGGAGGTAAGCCCATTAGTAGTGACTATAGCCATGGGTGATGTATGTAATGTCCTGATCCATTGGATGATTGATTTCCCAAAGCCAAATTTCTGCAATGTAGTAAAAAGAAATTTCCAGTTAACTCTATCAAATGTTTTTAATAATTTAATGAGGTAATTATGACATCTAAATTGTGCTGTTGGCTGATGGAAATCAGATTGAATAGTTTGTGCAAATTATCAGAAGAGTGCCGTCCTTTAATAAAACCTGGTCTGGGTGAATAATTAATGGCATAACTGTTTCGATCCAGTTACCCAGTGCTTTACTAATTATTTTGATATCGGTGTTAATAAGTGATATGGGCCGATAGCTAGGGGGAAGTGTTGGGTCTTTGCCAGGCTTCAGCAGTACTGAGATAAGGGCTGTACACAGCACACAGCTATTTCCATTATTTTTGTATGGGAGCTTTCAAAAGCATTAAACCCTTCAGATATCTGGTTCCTATGACCACCACCGTGAACAATTCTCACTCTGTAAGTTTCTCTAGAACAGAGCATTTCATATCAAACCAGTCTAATTGACTTTGTTTTACACCTTAATCCTTTAATAATGCAGAATTTTTGAAAAATCGATATTCCCCTATATCATTAGACTCTAATTCCATTCTGCATCTTCACTTGTGCATTCACTTTTCTAAAACTTTGGTCAGTCATCATATTCTGTACTATTTTCATCTCTACCACTTCTATCTGCTTGTTCTGTCACATGTACTGAAAGAAGCCTAAACCCACCTACACTATACTGCCAAAAGGATTTGCTCATCTGCCTTCACACGCATATGACTTTGAGTAAGATCCCATTCTTAATCCATAGGGTTTAATATGATGTTGGCCCACCAGCTATAACAGCTTCAACTCTTCTAGGAAACCTTTCCACAAGGGCTAGGAGTGTGTTTATGGGAATTTTTGACCATTCTTCCAGAAGTGCATTTGTGAGGTCAGACCCTGATGTTGGACGAGAAGGCCTGGCTCGTAGTCTCTGTTCTAATACATCCCAAAGGTGTTCTGTTGGGTTGAGGTCAGGACTCAGTCAGGTTCTTCCACACCAAACTCACTCATCCATGCCCTTATGGACCTTGCTTTGTGCACTGGTGTGTGGTCATGTTGGAGCAGGAAGGGGCCATCCCTGAAAATTGTCCATGAAATTGCATGAAATTGTCCAAAATCTCTTGGTCTGGTGAAGCATTAAGAGTTCCTTTCACTGGAGCTAAGGAGCCAACTCCTGAAAAACTGCTATAATACCACTGACAGTTGACTTTGGACAAACGGCTATTTAGTAGTGAGGAAATTTCACAACTGGACTGGTTGCACAGGTGGCATCCTATCACAGTACCATGCTAGAATTCACTGAGCTCCTGAGAGCAATGCATTCTTTTATAAATGTTTGTAGAAGCAGTCTGCATGCCTAGGTGCTTGGTTTTATACACCTGAGGCCATGGAAGTAATTGGAATACCTGAATTGCATGATTTGGATGGGTGAATGAATACTTTTGGTAATATAGTGCACAACATGCTCCAACATGACTGCACCAGTGCTAAAGCAAGGTCCATAAAGACTTGGATGAGCGAGTTTGGTGTGGAAGAACTTGAATGGCCTGCACAGAGTCCTGACCTCAACCCAACAGAACACCTTTGAGATGAATTAGAGTGGAGACTGCGAGTCAGGCCTTCTTGTCCAACAGCAGTCTGACTTCGCAAATGCGCTTCTGGAAGAATGGTCAAAAATTCCCTTGTGGAAAGCCTTCCCAGAAGAGTTGAAGCTGTTATAGCTGCAAAGGGTGGCCGACATCATATTAAGCCCTATGGATTAAGAATGGGACCTTTAAAAGTTTCTGTGGGTTTCTGGTGGTGTTCAGTTGTCACTAATGGTATTTTAGTGTTTTCCTAATAGGTTGATATCACAGTGTAAAGGATTGTAATGGTTTGATGCATTTGATGGTTTCCTAATCGGATCCAAGGGTGTCTCACAGGACCCTCGCAGTCATTGAAGGTAACTATTAAGCCAATTGCCATTAGAAAGCAAAACCATCAGGTTTTAACCCTAAAGATCTAACGATATTTTTTCATCAGTTGAGAAACTGTTGTTAAAGTTTTTACTTCTTATATCAGATTTTTTTTTTTCAAAACATTCAGTAGTTAGTATCTCAGTATATTCACTTAGTATCTATAATAACATTCATTTAGCACTAAAGTGCTATTATTGTATAAAATGGAACAACAACAGCTGAGCCACTGGACTCCAGGAGCAGTGGAACTGCTTGTTGTCTAGAGTGATGAATCACGTTTTACTATCTGGCTGGCTGATGAATAAATCTTGGTTTGGTAAATACCAGAAAATATTACCTGTCTAAATACATAGTGCCGACAGTAAAGTTTGGTGGAGGAGGGATAATGGTCTTGGGCGGTAATATTAATGCTACAACATATAAATATATTTATTGAGAATTATATGCTTCAAAATTTTTGGCAATAGGCACATTGCTGTTCCAGCATGACTGTGTCTCTGTGCACACAACAAGCTCACTACAGACAAGTTATGATGAGTTTGGTGTGAAAGAAATCCAGTGGCCTGCACAGAGTCCTGAACAGAACCCCACTGATTGATTGCAAGCCAAGGCTTCTCGTCCAACATTAGTGCTGTACATACTGCAAGTTTGTTACAACCTCAAATAGGACCTATGGTTTTGCAATGGGAAGCCCAGCAAGCTCATATAGGTGTTTTGCACAGCACTGTGAATAATAATAATAAATAGAGCTGAAAGTAGCAATTGCATTTCTGATCAAAATTTGTAGTATTAGACATTAAACACAATTTAGCAAGATAAAATAAAAATTATATGAAATGGGTAAAGTGTTTTTCTTCACCTCCACAGAAACAGAAAATAAAACAGAAGTAATAAGACTTTTTTTATTTTTCAGAAGAGAAACAAAATACATATTAACAATTATACATTTTTTTTGGAATAATGGAAACACCAGAAATAACACATTAATGATACATTTCAGAGACACCTCTGTAATCTTTGGCTTCAATTGGCCCATAAGATTTGTCCCCGACATTTAAATGATAAAATGCTTCTGACAAATTTCATACATTATGAGAAATCATGAAATGTAGTCTAATTTTGGCACAGAGCAAAGGCAGGTTGGAAATGTTGGCCAGACCTAGAAACCACCAAGGCCACACTGGTGCTGCACTACTAACAGAGAACAAGACAGGAAGAGGCATAGATTTTCATGATGTTTGTCCTACGGCGCTGATGGTGCATCATTGTAAACCACTGAAAATGCAGTATTTATATTTTTTAGCATGCAACAATCAAGGCTTTACCAGCCTAAAACTGCATACAACCCCAATTCCAATGAAGTTGGGACGTTGTGTAAAATAAAAATAAATAATAAATAAAAACAGAATAAGATGATCTGCAAATCGTTTTCAAACTATATTCAACTGAATACATTACAAAGACAAGATATTTAATGTTCAAACGGATGTTGCGGTCTATGCAACTTTAATTTATTATTGCTCAAACCTTTAGATGAGGGAGTGAGGTAACCTGGATTCATGCGAAGTTCACAGAACAGAGTATAAGAGAGAGACGCTCACACCAAAGATGCTTTGATAAAAAGAGTTTATTGGCTAAATATTAAACTATCTTGGACTACATCCAATGATGGATGAAAGAAAATAGAACAAAACACAACAAAAAGGATAAAAGTTAAAAGGACAACATAGCTCACATGAAGTGGTTCAGTTAAATTATATGAGGCAGGGTGGTTCTCAGGCAGATGCGGGAAACTTAAACTTGAAAGAGTCTCTGTAAAGAACTAACCCAAGTATGGACGGGAGTAACTACATATGGCTGAGTTAGATGTACCTATTAACAGCTGTCTTATTAAATAAATTGCCGTCAGAGCCCTGACTGTCAATTGATGGAACCGACTTACGTGGGAATCAGCTGACTTCCAAAGGGTCATCTTTGAGGCTGGAGCTCACACGCTGCTTAGTCTACTCGCTGGTTGCAGATGCTGTGTCGCCGTGCGGGCATGCGCCTTCCCGTCAGTGATTGGTGAAGGCGTATCGAGGCCGTCTGAGGGTGGCGCCTCGTGGCCGTCTGAGGGTGGTGTCTCGTGGCCTTTCGCTGGTTAATCTGCTCACAGATTAGTGCGTGGCTCTTGGTGTGTTGCTGGGTCTCCATGGCGTCCGAACCGCTTGTTCTTTTCCTGTGTCCGGTTTGATTGCAGTCAAAGTTCTGAGGCTGGTGATGCTAACTTAACTAACTACCTCTCTTTAGCAGACAAGAAACATCTATCTTCCTTCTCTGAGGGTGGTCTAAATTGAAGGTCTGTCGATGGACTGATCTAAGCAGATCTGATCTTGGAGCATTCCAATTCTGGCCTGTCTCTCTGACTAAGGCCGGCACAAACTTAGGAGTTCAGCTATCGTCTGGTTGAGAAAGCTGACTCCTGCTCAATCTGTCTCCCTGTTCTGTCTCGTCTCTTTCTCCCTTTCTCTCCCCCAAAAGTTCCGTGCCCTGGGGTTTTGCTCCAACTGTTGACCCTTCCCCTTGGGGTGGAATCAGAGTGCTGATAGGTTTTCCTAACCTAACACTTAATTAGCTATTGATTGTTTCCAACCCTGATTGGTTGTGCATAATTTAAGGAACGCCTTCCCCAGAATCACTGCCTTCTTTGTTTCAGTTAGTTTAAACAAAGGAACGTTCTTATATCAACTTGGTTAAACTTTCAGAATCAATGAATGAACAGAATATTCAGATATGTTTATAAGGTAGAGTTTAACCCTCGGTACCTGATACACAACACATGTTAAAGAACATGGGTAATGCTTTTCCTATACTATAGACTGTATAAATGTTAAAGAACTAAAATTGACTACAAAAGGAAAGGACCAAAGGAAATAAAAGAAAACCACATTCAGGATACATATTGGTCACTCCGTATTTCTAGACATAATACTAATAACCAAATCTCTGGACTTCTTGAATGGTGGAAATTCCATATTGGTGCAGTCTAAAGAATGATTTCTGTTAATTCATAGCTTATTTAAGGTTTGGGAAGATCTGCAGCAGGATTCCAGGCCAGGATTTATGGCCTGGTATAGTATGCCAAATGTAGCAAAAGGGGGTTGCAGGTCTCCCACTGTGTCTGTATTTTCAAGATAACACCCTTTGAGTCATAAAACTTGTAGGCACCCTAATCCTGTTTGGATGGCATCTGCTTGAAAAAGTCCTGAGCTGAAAGTTCAGGAATGTGAAGTCCTCCCTAGCAGTGTGATTCTGGTTTGCCTAGATTGGGGTGTCCGCTACATGGATAAACTTTATTGTTTTTTGCAAATATTCACTCAGTTTGATTTGAATTTGATGCCTGCAACATGTTCCAAAGAAGTTGGGACAGGGGCATGTTTACCACTGTGTTACATCACCTTTCCTTTTAACAACACTCAGTAAGCGTTTGGGAACTGAGGACACCAATTGTTGAAGCTTTGTAGGTGGAATTCTTTTCCATTCTTGCTTGATGTACAACTTCAGTTGCTCAACAGTCCGGGGTCTCCGTTGTTGTATTTTGCACTTCATAATGCACCACACATTTTCAATGGGAGACAGGTCTGGACTGCAGGTAGCCCAGTCTAGTACCTGCACTCTTTTACTACGAAGCCACGCTGTTGTAACACATGCAGAATGTGGCTTGGCATTGTCTTGCTGAAATAAGCAGGGACATCCCTGAAAAAGACATTACTTGGATGGCAGCATATGTTGCTGCAAAACATGTATGTACCTTTCAGCATTAATGGTGCCTTCACAGATGTGTAAGTTACCCATGCCATGGGCACTAACACACCCCCATAAAATCAGAGATGCTGGCTTTTGAACTTTGTGCTGATAACAATCTGGACAGTCCTTTTCCTCTTTGGCCCGGAGGACACGACATCCATGATTTCTAAAAACAATTTGAAATGTGGACTCGTCAGACCACAGGACACTTTTCCACTTTGCGTGAGTCCATCTCAGATGAGCTCGGGCCCAGAGAAGCCGGCAGCGTTTCTGGGTGTTGTTGATATATGGCTATTGGTATATTGGCACTTGTAGATGGAGCGGCGAACTGTGTTCACTGACAATGGTTTTCTGAAGTGTTCCTGAGCCCATGTGGTAATATCCGTTACAGAATGATGTGGGTTTTTAATGCAGTGCCGCCTGAGGGATCGAAGGTCACAGGCATTCAGTGATGGTTTTCTACCCTGGTTTTCTAGCTTACTTGCAGAGATTTCTCCAGATTCTCTGAATCTTTTGATCATATCATCATGTAGATGATGAAATCCTTAAATTCCTTGCAATTACACATTGAGAAACGTTGTTCTTAAACTGTTGGACTATTTGCTCACGCAGTTGTTCACAAAGTGGTGAACCTCACCCCATACTTGCTTGAGAACGACTGAGCCTTTCAGGGATGCTGCCTTTATACCCAATCATGACACTCACCTGTTTCCAATTAACATGTTCACCTGTGGAATGTTCCAAACAGGTGTTTTTTGAGCATTCCTCAACTTTTCCAGTCTTTTGTTGCCCCTGTCACAATTTATTTGGAATGTGTTGCAGGCATCAAATTCAAAATGAGTGAATATTTTCAAAAAACAATAAAGTTTATCCATTTGAACATTAAATATCTTGTCTTTGTAATGTATTCAATTGAATATAGGTTGAAAAGGATTTGCAAATCATCGTATTCTGTTTTTATTTATGTTTTACACAATGTCCCAACCACTGGAATTGGGGTTGTACAATGATTGTGTGAACATTTTGTGTGAACATGTGACATACTGGGGCTGCACATTAAACATTAAAACAGCTCATAATCTGGACACAATTTTCACACACAAACAAGAACTTCATCACCTAACTAAACCATTATAAACTGTGCATCATAACACATATAACAGAGGCAGTGCAGACTCCATATTAAACAACAACAACAAAAAAAGAACACTAAAGAGGAATAATTATAATAATAAAAAAATTAATAATTATTAATTGTTTATTAATAATTATTAATAATTAATAATAAAGAATTTAAAAAATTAAATATATATCTTTCATATTTACATAAATCTGTATCACACCTATTACACATACCACTTAAAAAGATTTTGTACATATTTAAAATTTACCCATGAGCAGTTTCTCAGTATCTAGAACCCTCAAAAAGGATGCTCAGAGGTCAGTGCTCATTGGGTGAAAGGTCTCATAAAGGATGTTTTTTTCTCAATTGTTTGGTCTGTATTTGTAAAATCTATGGAGACCACTTAGGCAGGGGGACACTCGCAATTTAAAGTTGATCACTAAATAGCTACTGCTATAAACATCTGTTTTATATTTCAGATATGTGTATAATGTTCAACAAAATGCAAAAAATAAAACATAAAATATAAAATCGGTCATAACTTTTACAGGCAACATGTTTATATTTTTTCCAGATCTGTTAAATTCGGCAAATAAGCATCAATTTTGTAATAAAATGTGTAGGAGTGTGTTCTCTGTAGAGGTAAAAAAAAATGACAAAACGTGTACATTTCTGTGTAGTGCATTAGGAGTGCCTAAACTTCTGAACTTCTGCATATGAGTGTATATTGGGGATTTTACTCATGGGCCTCCTTGCTTATTTCTGGGACCACCAGCACAATGAAGAACACTGTTATGGGAGGTTGTTGTGCACTGTGTCTTACTTTAGAAATGAGTATTTTCTTACCAATTGATGTTTAAGGCCTTCTTTTTGCTCAGTAGAGGTCGCTCTGGCGATGTAGTACAGTACAGGAAGATGGCAGTTGAAGTTCTTCATAACACTCTGTGCAGTCAGCTTCCCTTTAAGTATTCTGTAGCAATTTGTTGACTGATCAGACTGATCATATCCGGTGTTTTCCAACCTACTGTCTGAGGTTCTTCACTCTAACTCCGGTGGGACAACTTCCATTAGCAACTGCAGATGCATGGTGATGGGTCCTAGGAATAAGACGGGTGAAAGATTAAAACCAGTGCTATACCAGTTCCAAGTGAACCACAACAGGGCACGATAAAATGCCACTTGTTTGGCATTTTTCATCATGAGATGGCACAATACCACTTCTGTGCTTCTGATACTGATACTGAATGCTTGAGTATTGGTTTGACAGAATTCACAATTATATATTGCTTTCATGTTTCTCCTAAGTGTTCTCTCACCCAGCATGCATTACACAAATTCATTATACAACCACTGATAATACCTGTGGTGTCATCCAATCCTGGCCACTAGCCAGGTTACTTAAACCAGAAAAAAATGCCAAACTCATCTAGCTAGCCATGGTAACTGCTGTGCTATCTTGCTGAAAAGTTTGTGTCTGTTTATATTGGATGTTTTCTCTTTTCCTTCTGATATTAAATCTCACATTTTCTGCTAAAATTAGCCTGAAACTGATACCAGATAATACTGTCACCACTATTTTCACAGTTTCAGAGATATAGTCCATTCACCATTTGCAAAGCAGACATTTAAAGCTAAAATACATATTAAAATACATACATATTAAATTTATTGTGATATGCAAAAGTTTGTGCACCCCTGATCAAATGACATGTTTTCTTGCTTTTCTAAGTGAAAATAGATTAACAGATCCAGACATACTAAAGCACAATTACTATATATTTTTTAATTTAACATATTGGGAAAGAAATAAAACATAAGTTCAAACTGATTTCAAACTTCAGCATGCAACTGTAAATTGTTTGGGAATATATTACACAGAATTAAGTTCTTAATAAGATGTACTAATGGATAACCAGACAAACTAATGAATGACAAATACTCCATTTGTAGTCTGTATATTTGTCTCTTTTGGAAATAAATTTATTTTAATCATTAATTAATGTTCTCTTAATCATTTATTAATACTTATACATGGACTCAAGGAAATTATCACTACAGTCACTCTACTTGTTTAAGCAGGTATTTTCAGTACCTTTTCCATTCCAACAGTCCAGCAGTGAAGTCTCAGCTAAAAGTCTCTGCGTGAATGAAGAAACTAATGAATACTGTTACTCACTCATGACTCTGCGGGTCCAGCTGAACTTGCGGTGGACAAAGGGGTAGTAAAAAATCATCCCGCCTACGATGAACACTGTGCAGTACAGATATTCAAACTCAGGCTTGTCGATGATTGGAGCCAAAACCAGGTAACAGGACACTATGACCACCACAACTGGGATAATAATGGGCACCTGTGGGGCAGAAACATCAGGCACTCTCAGTTTTTGCAATTCACTTCTACAGAGTCAGGTTTGTTATTACATCAAACATGCTGTTGAAGTCAAATGGAAATCAACACAAGCTTTTTTGCCTTGTTAGCTTGTTTCTGCTCATGTTAAGCAAAATTCATCATACAACAGCAGTTTAAGTCTTTTTTCATTATTTCACTATGTGAAAAGCAGAGAAAGCAGAGAAACATATTAACTAACAATATCATGCTTCACCTCCTCCTATCACCACCCCCACCTATCATTGAGCACTAGTGCTCAGCTAGCTCAGAGATTCCGGCTTATACTGTTACGGGATGGCGGATCCAAGTGCAGAACTGAAAGACAGTGAAAAAATAAGGGGACTAAGGAGGTTTATTGGGGCCACAGCGTGTGTCTTTATGACGTTGTAAAAAGGGGGGTAACCCAGAGCTGGGTTTGAACAGCCGCTGTACTAATCGATTGTCCGTGGCGTTACTGCTGTGCCACAGAAAAAAGATGGAAACATTAAACAAAGGAACTAGAACCAGCATGCTCAAACTAAGGCTGAGTTAGAAAGGTGAAATAAACGATAATGAGAACACAAAAGACACTGCCACCTTAATTATGACAGGAAGGCAGACTTTATGCTTCTCTTCACGTGTTTGCTCCTAGAGCAAACACCTTTTGTATGGCTTGGATTTTTTGCTTTTTGTGAGTAGTTTGGGGGCAATTATTCTCTTTTGTTTTTTCCCACCCTCTTCTTCTCTTTTTATTTCTCTTTTTATTTTTTGGGGCAATTTCTTTTCTCAGCTCTCTTTTTCTCTTTGTGGTTTTGAGGCTTTAGTTAGTTTCTAGTTTCTTTTCTTTTCTTTTCAAAGACTAAGCTCCGTAACGGTCACCCCTGTACAAAGGTTTGACAAATGCTGCCGTTTGCCACAACCTTAAGTAGGGGAGCCCATAGGTGTACCAAGTGAGCCTGATTGGTCCATGGCTCCTCACCACCGTTGCACTCTGCTGGCAACAGGAGGTGCAAGCTGGGCGCCTTGCTGCCATCGCCCTCTGCTGGTAGCAGGCGGGGCCAGCTGGACCCTTACATATACCCTATATATATCACATTATTTACAATTAACGAGCTTGGTGTTGTTAAAGGTTTAAAACCTTCCAGTCCATAAACTGGACTGTTTTAACTCTCTATAGCTAAGTTAAAACTTCTGAAAGTAAATAAGGACATGAACTAATTAAGGTCATGAACTGAACCACACTGACAGTACCGGCATGGACAAAACCTTGTGTCCCCCATTCTTACCTTTATAGGCCTTTCTAACTCTTTTCTTGTGAAGCGCATTACAATGAGAGCGAGGGCAGTCAGACCATAGAAAAGCCACTGAGCAAAGCTGAAGTAGTTAATGAGAGTGTTGATATCTGCTGGAATTATGTAGAAAATGGACAGAATACCCTGCATTAAAAAAGAAAGCGGGATTAGGGCATTAAAATTTTATTTACATGAAAGCATAAAGTGTTTTGTTTTAATACTAATTGCAGCATATTTGTCTGCACACATGGATTTGCATCTTCTAGGGCAATGGTTCCCAACCTGGTCCTCAGGACCCAGCAGATGATCCACAATTTGGCTCCAACCTGACTCACAACACAAAGAGACGAAGGAAAATTGCAAACTCTTTGGGGGCCCTGAAGACAAAGTTGGGACCACTGTTCTAGCGCCTTCTAGTGAAGTCAATTCTACTACAGTATTTATTAAAACAGACAAATATTCAAAGTGGCAAATCCTTTAAAAACAATGACTTACATTAAAGATGAGAGCTGGTGCAGGAGTGAAATATTTCGGACTAATATAGGACAGGATCTTCACCATGTGGCCTTCTCGTCCAGCGACATATGTCAGCCTTAACAATGCACATAAACAAGATAATATCAGTTAGTTCTGAGGGTCTGCTAAATTTGTTGTTACATATTTTGCTTTTTATTTAAAATTTTAGGTATGAATTTGATCAGTTTCTAATCTATGTTTAAATCACTAGCTATGAAAATTGACAGTAAAAGGGGTTAAGGAAGGGCTTGGAAGTCCTTAACCACTCAAAATCGCAGGCTTATTACATGCTAAGACTTTTTATTCAGTAACTACAGGGACTTCTATGCAAACTGGTTAAGCTACTCTTAGGTTTTAGAACTGTGTAATAAACCTTTGAGCCTGGTGGGCCCGTGGTCTGTTAAGGGGTTAAAGTATTTTAAAAAATGAACAGGTGAAACAAAATATTAGTGCCACTTTATTCAGACAGCTGTCTATAGATAGTTTATAGACATTCAGATTAACAAGCTGTGTACTCACATACAACTGGAAATTAGTGGATCAAATACAGCAGTGCTGCTGAAGTTTTTAAACACCTCAGTGTCACTGCTGGACTGAGAATAGTCCACCAACCAAAAATATACAGCCAACAGCGTCCTGTGGGCAGCGTCCTGTGACCACTGATGAAGGACTAGAGGATGACCAACACAAACTGTGCAGCAGCAGATGAGCTATCGTCTCTGGCTTTATATCTACAAGGTGCACTGACAAGGTAGGAGTGTCAAATACAGTGGACAATGAGTGGACAGTGTTTAAAAACTCCAGCAGCACTGCTGTGTCTGGTCCACTTGTACCAGCACAACACACACTAACACACCACCACCACATCAGTGCTGAGAATGACCCAGCACCCAAATAATAACTGCTCTGTGGTGGTCCAGTGGGTATGCAGAGAAACAGAAGGACTACAGTCTGTAGTTGTAGTACTAGAAATTGCACTTATATGGTCAGTGGAGCTGATAAAATGGACATTGACCATAGAAATAAGAAGCTGGTTTTAAATGTTATGGCTGATTGGAGTATATGCTGTATATATGTGCAATAAAGCCTCTTAGTGTGCCTGTCTGTTCCACCACAATTACCTAATAGTGAAACTGCATGGTAAACATTGTATGAAGTGTTGTGCAAATAATATTCCCCTGTAATGAAATGTTAGGTTTTAAAATGTTTAAAAATGTTTAATTAATGTTTAAAAAGTATAAAATAATGTACTATAGTAGCAAATAAATGCCCTAAAGTAGTACAAATAATGATTGTGTGCAAATAAATCTTATAATTTATATTAAATGGCATGAAAACACATTTATAATTTCATATTCCCATGCTTGTGGCAAAATGGAAATGAACTGACACAAAACAAACAGCAAAAATATTTATTTGCTTTATATGGCAATTGAAGTAAAATGGTATGATGCTAAGACTGCTATAGTATTCCAGTTTGCAGTTAGAGCACTGTTTGGTGGGTGTTTAGTGGATGCTAAGGTGCTGCTAGACTGTTACTCTCTGAGGTGATCCCAGGTGGTTGTTAAGGTGTTTGGCCATTACTGTGGTATTTCAGGTGGTTGCTAAGATGTTGCTTGGCACTTGCTAGGCTATGGAGCTCTGTCCCGTTACTGATCCAGCCACGGGCCCATCCATCTGGTCTGCCAAGAGTCACTCTCATTTAATCAGTCCATAAAACCTTTGAAAAATTTGTCTTCAGATATTTCTTGGACCAGTCTAGACACTTCAGCTTATGTGTCTTGTTCAGTGGTGGTCGGGTTTCAGCCTTCCTTACCTTGGCCATGTCTCTGAGCACTGAACATCTTGTACTTCTCGATACTCCAGCTAGGTTGCAGTTCTGGAATATGACAGAACTGGAAGATAATAAGTTCCTGGTAGCTTCACGCTTGATTCTTCTCAAATCCTTGGCAGTTATTTTGCGTCTTTTTTTCTCAACACGTTTCTTGCGACCCTGTTGACTATTTGCACCAAACATTTGATGGTTCTGTGATCATGCCCCAATATCTTAGCAATTTCAAGAGTTCTGCATCCCTCTGAGAGACTTTTGATCATTTTTAACTTTTCAGAGTCAGTTCAATCTCTTTTTTGGCCCATTTTGTCTAAAGAAAAAAGCTGCCTAATAATTATGCACACCTTGATATACGGTGTTGACCTCCTTAGGCCACACCCTCCCTCATTACACAGATACACCTGCTATGCTTAAATCCATTAAGCATTCAAGTTTATCCAGCTTGGAGTTAGAAAATATGCCTAAAAATGATAATATGGTCAAAATACTCACTTGCCTAATAATTGTGCACACAGTGTAGGATCCCACATGGTCGCTAAGGTGTTGCTTGGTCACCGCAGTGTTATCTCAGGTGGTTGTTACGGTGTTGGTAGGCCACTGCTATATTGTCACAAGTAGTTAGTAATATGCGTATGTATCTGTATGTAATGTCTATGTGAGGCAGTGTGAGAGATATACTTTGTGATCATTCGAGTGAGGTAATGTTTTGCCATTCTGCCATTTGCATTCTTAAGGGAAAAAAACTGATCAGTGTGAACGCTGTACGAAAACCACATGTGCGATGAGTCTCAAATGCACAAGCGCACCATTCCCAATATAAGCTCTGCAATTGTGCACGACTCAAAAACTGTGACCCATGAACCTGGTAGAAAAAAAGGAGTTAATTAAATAATTAAATAAAAGACACGATGTTGGCTTTGCCTAGAACACCTCACTACACAACACAGTCACAGGTAATATAATAGTTTATCTGGTCCTTGTTTTAAAGAGCATGGGAAATAATCTGATTTGTGAAATTTCAGTTCCCATGTGATTAGATTTTTATGTTCCTAATTTGTGGCTCATTTTGGATTTTGCAGCTCATTTTGAACTTTTTTAGTAGAAACATTGTTTAATTTACCTTCCAGCTGTGAAACAGCTTCCATTAGCAGCTCCAAAAGCGGAGAAGACCACAAACAGCGGCACCAACCATGAGACTGGGTACAGCACTCTGTCACCATAAGTCTGTGAAGCAGACAATGTTTTTAAAAAGAACCATCTTAAATAATATCAAGCGTTAAAGAGCAATAAGAAAGGTCTGAAACAATGCTGGATCTTTGATCCTGTTAGAAAAGAACAGAGGCAGCACTAGAAACCTGTGAAATATAAGTATACATGTGGAAAACTGGATATTAAAAAATATTTAAACTGTCAAAACAGCTGATTGAGGAACTATGACTCATTTGCAACATACCTGATGCAATTCCGTGATTTTGTTATACGAAACACATTATTTCATGTACTTCATGCATCTCCATGACAACTATACTCACCACAGCAACAGCAGGTGACTGCAGTAGTTCTGTGGGTGTCAGGACACTGAAGTAGGCAACATTGACTAGCACATAGCAAACAGACACCAAAGGAATCCCAATCATGATGGCCAGTGGAAGATTCCTGTCCACAGGGCAGACAGACGTTCAGCATTACAACACAAAGTCCATGGAAACTGTTCTACTACAATTTTAATAGGCAGACTCTTGGATACAGATACAAACACATCAGCTCAAGGAACATTTCAGAAACTTTAAAAAAAGAAAGCTATGAATTAATGAATATTCAAAGTCTTTCAACTGTCTTTACAACTACAAGCATAATGCAATATATTATATAAACAGTTAACACCAAACATTGATGCACTCCATCTAAGTTGAAAAGAACTGATTCATATAATTCATAATGTAGGCTAATGTGAGGTGCAAAAATATAAAATCCATCTAAATTTAAATTTAAATACTGGGCATCAAGGGCAGTTCTTAGTGGGGCAACTATGAGTCTGAATGAGTTCAAGGCATTTCATAAAAAGGGCGATATATGGAGATATAAAAGATATGGAGATATAAAAGATATAAAAATTAGTCATTGCTTACAATGTACAGGACGTCATATGTCCAGGTTACTTTATGCCTATAGGTTACTTATGCACTATACTGTTTGATGCTGGTAGCCCTAGAAACAGCATAACATTTTGGTACCTGTTGCAGAATTGATGAGAAAATTAATAGGATAAGAACTTTAAGAACATTTCCCTCTTGGCCACAAAACTAAAATTGTCTTTCAACGGACAGTAAAGTACTTGCAGCTTAAAAATCATAATCACTCTGCTCCTAGCTTTTCACAGCTTGAGCAATGAAGCAAAGAGGAATAGGCCAGCTTTGTTCCAGAATAATGGTTGAGGTTTTCCAAAAAATGTTATTTTTATAAAATGCTTAAGCAGAAAACAGATGCAAAGACAAATAGTAACATCTGAATAAACACAAATATAAACTGGCATTGTAATTCTGTGTTTGTGAGTGAGTTGGCTTAATTTCCAAAGCTCTCCTAAAGTAACTCCAGGATTTTCAGTTATAACCCCCACACCTTCAGCTGATCAGTCTTTCATTAAATTAAATCAATTGCGCTGCTGATGGAATTGAACAAATCTATAAAATGACACAAGTGTAGCAGGAACCAAACTTGGGTTCTTCAAACTCTAGTCTTCTAACCAACATCTCAACTTTTGCTGTATTTCTCGTTTTTTCTTATGTTATGCAGTGTTGTATAGCATATGCAGAATGAATCAATGTGGTCCCATATGAATCACTGCCTTGACTTACCGGTATGGGTTTTTCAGCTCTTCTGTTATGAAGTTCAGCTGATTCCTGCAGAAGGCAAAAATGACAGTATTTAGTCTTCTACTAATACAGTAAACCTTGTGTACTGTTAGCCTCTGATTAACTCTTTGTCTCTCTTTCCAGTTCATGTAAGGAAAACAAGGAAGACTGATATTTAGTCTCTACTCATATTTAATAGCCACTGGATGGCAAACTAAAGCTTGCCATCATGCCTTTGGTGACTTCATGAGACCACCTGCCACACTTACTGATAAGGACATTTTAACTACTGATTTGTTATTGTTTTGAATGAAATCACTTTACTAATGATTCTTCCCATGCAGCTGTCTATGACAGGGACCAAAGCAAAAAATATTCTTCTGACTGAATTTTTTATGTAAAGTCATATACTCCATACACAGAGGAGGCCCTACATTAGGGCATGTACACAGTGTCCAGCTTTTTTTTTTTAAGGTTTTCATGTAAAAAAGGTAGAACATCCTTAGCCTGTAATGTCTGCTAAACAAGTAAAATTATGATATTTCAGTACCTGGGGTGCATTACCATTGCCGCTGTCTTTCAATGCAGCCACTAAGCTGTCAAAAGGCATTGCCCTACACTTTAAACACGTGTGACCAAGTAAGGCTTTTCTATTGCCAGCTTGCTTTTATATAATTTCAATGGTGTTTTCAATATATTAAATGAAACTTGGTACTTTTTGCAAAGCCTGTCTCTGTTTTTAGTCATACAATCTACATAACTTTTCAGTGCTTATGTTTTTATTTATCTTATCTTATTATAAAACCAAAGAGGTTTTTTAAAAGTAAGTATCTTATGTCAGAAAAAGACACAAAAAACAAAACAGCACCAGCAATAATGAACAGCGTAATTATTTGCAAGTGCAATAGTTCCTAGAACAACTTTTTTGCTTTTTACCAGTGAAACCACGTGCCTGAAGCTTGTACACAGGTACAGTAGTTCTGACTCCAGGAGTGGAGAATGAGGAGAAAAAGGCTCTAGCAGGTGCAGTGGCTCTGACTCCAGGAGTGGAAGATGAGGAGGCTCTAGCAGGACCAAAGTGCATGTAACCTTACTTTACCAGGGTTCCTACGTGACTTTTCCATGACATAAAATGAAATTTCCATTTAAAAGTTGATGAGTTCATTAACTATATTAGTGTTTATTTAACATTTACATATTATTAGTTTTTTCCTGGACTGGGGCCTTGTCATGACGGAAGGGTTTGTGTGGTCTAGGGATCTTCAGAGCTAAGTAGTCAGGAGCAATATGCTTCTGATAGGGTCTCCCAGGGCAAACAGGTCTGGAGTGAAGACCCAGACTAACGCGATCCAAAACCCCACCATGCACAACATACACAGAAAAGCGTGTACCCTGCCCGGGAGAGGGTCACCGGGACCTACCCCTGGAGCAAGGCCTGGGGGTAGTGTTCCTCGGTGAGCACCTGGTGGCCAGGTAGTCCATGTAACCCAGCTGGGTTTAACCTGAAGAGGCAATGTGGGGAGACCACGTGGGCTCAACACACAAGGTCCAGCATTAAGGAGTAGTGCAGTGCCGTATAGGCAGTGGGACATTGCAGGGAGGCCCTTGGTGGCCTAGGCCCCTGCGGCAGAAACTGGCTCTTGGCTCTTTGTGCCAACTAGATATAGTTGGGCTCACCTCCACCAACAGTGTCAGCTCTGGAACAAAATTCCTGGATAGGGGTTGGTCCCTCTCCTACTCAGGGGTTGCACAGGGTGAGAGGCGCTGGGCGCGTCTGGGGATACTCACGAGTCCCCGGCTGGCGACCATGCAGTTGGAGTTTGTCTCGGTGGACGAGAGGGTCACGTCAATGCGAATTAAAATCACAGAGAGGAAAACTCTGACTATTGACTGTGCTTATGCACCAAACAACAGGTCAGAGTATTTGGCCTTCTTGGAGCGAGTGGGCGGGGTTCTGGAAAGGGTCCCACCTACAGACTCCATAGTCTTACTGGGAGACTTCAATGCTCATGTTGGCAATGACTGGGAGACCTGGAGAGGCATGAGTGGGAAGAACGGCCTGTCCAATCTAAACCTGAATAGTGAATTGTTATTGGACTTCTGTGCCAGGCATGAATTGTCCATAACGAACACCAAGTTCGAACACAAGGATGTTCATAAATGTACATGGTACCAGAGCTCCTTGGGTCAAAGGTCAATGATCAACTTTGTTGTCGTTTCATCTGACTTGGGACCATATGTTCTGGACACTCGGGTGAAGAGAGGTGCTGAGCTGTCAACTGATCACCATCTGGTGGTGAGTTGGATCAGATGGCAGGGAAGACTGATGGTCAGACCCGGTTGGCCCAAGCGAATAGTGAGGGTGTGCTGGGAACGACTGTGGGAGGCCCCTGTTTGGAATGATTTCAACTCCCACCTCTGGGAGAGCTTCTCATGTCCCGGTGGAGGTAGGGGACATGGAGTCTGAATGGACCCTGTTCAAAACCTCCATTGTGGAAGCTGCCAGGCATAGCTGAGGCCAAAAGCTTGTGGGTGCCTGTCGGGGCGGTAACCCAAGAACCTCCTGGTGGACACTGGTGGTGAGGGAGGCAGACAAGCTGAAGAAAGAGGCCTTTAGGGACTGGTTGGCCTGAAGGACTCCCGATTCAGCAGATAGGATCCTGATAGGCAAAAATGGTGGCAGCTGCAATGGTGGCAGAAGCAAAATCTAGGGCATGGGAGGATTTTGGGGAGGCCATGAAAAAAGACTTTCGTTCGGCCTCAAAGAGGTTCTGGACAACTGTCCGGCAACTCAGGAGTGGTTGGGGTGGCTGCACTCAAGCTTCAGCAAGGGTGGAGAAACTCTGACTTCAAATGAGGATATTGTTGGTCGGTGGAAGGAGTACTTTGAGGAACTCTTTAATCCGGGAGACGAGCTTCCCTCACGGGATTCAGGGCCAGAGGCTTCTGGTGTGTCAAGTTCCATTTACCTGGTGGAGGTCATTGAGGTAGTTGGTAAGCTCCTCAGTGGCAAGGCACCAGGGGTGGATGAGATTTGTCCAGAGATGCTTAAGGCTCTGGATATTGTGGGGCTGTCATGGCTAACAGGCCTCTGCGATATTGCATGGACCTCAGAAACAGTACCATTGGACGGGCAGACCAGGGTGATGGTCCCTATTTTTAAAAAGGGGGACTGGAGGATGTGCGCCAACTATCAGGGTACCACACTGCTCAGCCTCCCTGGGAAAGTCTATGCTAAGGTGCTGGAAAGGAGACTCCAACTGACAGTTGAACCTCAGATTGAGGAGGAACAATGCGGATTCCGCCCCGGCCATGGAACAATGGATCATCTTTTCACCCTCTCACAGATTGTTGAGGGGGCACGGGAGTTTGCCAACCCAGTCTACATGTGTTTTGTGAACTTGGAGAAGCCTTATGACTGTGTTCCTCGAAATATCTTGTGGGAGCTCCTCTGGGAGTATGGGGTGCCGGGGCTACTACTCCCAGCCATCCAATCTCTGTACTCCCTGAGAGAGAGCTGTGTTTGTATACACAGCATTAAGTCAGACTCTTTCAGTGCTAGTGTTGGACTCCGCCAGGGTTGTGCCATGTCTCCACTCATGTCAGGACATAGCTGGGGTCAGGAGGGCATTATATGTGGAGGCCAGAGGGTGGCGTCTCTGCTATTTGCAGATGATGTTGTTCTTTTGATTGAATCACATGGATGCCTCCAGCGCTCACTGGAGCAGTTTGCAACCAAGTGTGAGGTGGTTGGTATGCGGATCAGCACCTCCAAGTCTGAGTCCATGGTCTCAGTCCGGAAAAGGGATGGCATGCCCACTCCAGGTAAGGGGAAAGGACCTGCCCCAGGTGGAGGAGTTTAAGTATCTTGGGGTCTTGTTCACAAGTGATAGGAAGAGGGATCATGAGTTTGGCTGCAGGCTGGGACAGGTGGCCACTACTCCTCCGCATTGAGAGGAGCCAGCTGAGGTGGTTCAGGCATCTGATCCGGATGGATCCCCCTGGACGTCTCCCAGTGGGGGTCTACCAGGCATGGCCTACCAGGACAAGACCCCGGGGTCGTCGTAGGACCCACTGGAGGGATTATTTCTCAAAGTTGGCCTGGGAGCGGCTTGGAGTCTCTGGGAATGAGCTGGAGGAAGCTGTGGGGGACAGGGTCATCTGGGATTCTCTGCTCTCTCAACTGCTACCGCGACCCTTCTGGACTAGCGGTTAATGACGATGACGACGACAATGACGACAATGATATTAGTTAATAAGTCAAAATGCACAACGAGCAGGGCCACTGGAACCACGATGCAAGTAGGCATTTGACCCCTCACTGTTCAAAGTACTGGGAAATAAAATCACTTTCTGAATGAGTTCAGATCACTTACATCATAAAGAAATTAATTTGCATGGAGCACTCATCAACAGACATGTACAAAGAGTCTCAGACTCTTTTGCAACCATTCAGAATGTATATTTCAGGTGGGGGGCCAGACTCCTCCCAAACAGTTGCAGATCCCTGAAACAAGCTTATGCATTGGGCTATGTTGTGCAAGTAGGGAGAAATTAGAGGAAGAACAATCTAAGTTTGGGTCTAGCCAGTTAAAATCCCCACCAAGTATCAGTAAATGTGTACACAGATCAGGAAGAAGGGAAGAGTTGGGGCACAGACTTTTGCTAGAGCGACCTGAACATTAAATAGCTTTCTTGTTACAATAACGTAGTGACCATTTCTGCCTGCGGTAGTGCTGGTAGAGATAAAATGTATACTTTTACCAATTATAATGGTAATCCTTCTTGCCATTGATTTGGAAAAAGAGTGAAAAAGTTGTCCCCCTGAACCTTTTAGAGCATGAAACTGGTAAAAGTGGCACAGGTGGGTTTCCCATAAAAACACAACATCTGAGTTAAGCTGTTTAAGGTGTGATAAGACCTTGCATCTTTTAACTGGATGGTTTAAGCCTTTGACATTCCAGCTCACCAGTTTTAAACTACTACCCACTATGTCTTTAAGTGAGGGTTTAATGGAAGTCTATGCTGTCGATCATAGTGTACTCCAAATTAAATCACCTTTACATGGGTAGAATGCAATGGTGTGTGTGATTAGAACATTTGGAAAGAAGCATAACACTCAGATGAAGGTAGCCAGCTGACATTGGCCAGGTCAGCTTATTGGCCTGTAGTTTTCTAACAAACTTTATATGAAAAACTATGTACATATTCACATATATATCAATGACAGAACAAAACTCTTGGGTGAAATTTCCAGAACAAGAGTAAACATGGGCTCATAAATGTATAGACACATATTAGCGCAGTGACAAACCTTTTCAATTATGACATTCAAGCCTTACAAACATAACAAAGCTAACTGGACATAAGCCTTTTGCTATGGGATGGTGGGGAGATGGACCCAAGTGCAAAACTGAAACCCAGCAAAAACAAAAGGCAACAAGATATAAGGGGCAACTGAATATGCAGTTGCCATCGCTATTAATGAGGTGCCCAGACCGAGGGTCGGACAACTGCTGTTATGGTCGACGATCTGCGGCACTACCGCTGCACCACTGGAGTGTGCAAGTGGTGACGGTCAAAGCACCTCAAGGAAGGTGGAAAAAAACACGGGGACGAACAATAAACAAAGAAAATTCCACAACAATGCTCAAACAAAGGCTTAGTTGAAAAGTGAAACAAATGAAAATGAAAACACAAAGACACTGCCACGGTAATTATGATGGTAAGGCAGACTTTCCTTCACTTGTTTGCTCTTTCAGCAGACACCTTTGGTATGGCTTGGATTTTAGTTTTTTGTGAGAAATTTGGGGCAATTACTCTCTTTTGTTTATTTCCAGCCGTCTTCTTCTCTCTTTTTATTTTCAGGGGGTAATTTCTTCTCTCAGCCCTCTTTTCCCTCTTTTGGTTTTGGGTGAAAAAAGGTGTGACAAACATTGGCGTTTGCCAGCACCTTATATAAGGAAGCTTCCAGGTGCGTCAAGTTAGTTTAATTGATCCATGGCACCTTTATGCCATCGCCCTCTGTCAGAAGCAGCTGGTGCAGGCTGGGCGTCTCGCTGCCGTTGCCTTCTTCCAGCAGCAGGTGGCGCAGGCTGGGCACCTTGCTGCCGATGCCCTCTACTGAAACCTTACACCTTTTTTTCACTATCAAGCCACACAACTCTCAGGGTCCTACTGGGCTATTCCGTGCTGGTCGGGACTCGTGAAACCAGTCAAGGTTTCTCTTTCTGTTGTACCACTAAATCAGAACCAGGAAATACACAAGAAAACTACACAAGCCAGAGGATAACAGCTAACAGGCTAATAGCTATGCACACACCACAAAACACTTTTGATTCCATCTGTCCCTCCAACGCCAGTCTCTCAGTGTGCTCTCTCTCTCTGTTCTTTATACTCTAAAAAGGGGGTATTTGTGCATTGGTTACTGAAACAGCCTGTACTGCTGAAAGTTTCACCTGTAGCCAGATAACTACAGTAGCGTTAGCATCACCTAGCAGGGTATAGCTCAAAGCACCACAGAACAGGTATTTTTTATCTTTCTGTCACTTTCTGTCAACATCAGTCTTTCTAATTTGTGCTCCTATATACAAGTTTTTATCCTCTAAAAAAGTGTTGTTAATCATTGGTTCACTAGAACCGAGCCAGTTCTGTGTTCTAGGAGGCACCGTACATATGTGTTAGCTTAGCCTATTAGGTTAAGTAGCCTAGTTGGTGACAGCTTAGAGAACAGATTCAATTTTGGCTTCTTTCTGGCATTCCACTCCTAATCAGTCACCTTTGCTAGTTACCCTTATTAGTCCCACAACAGGGAAATTTTCCCTCCGCATTTTCATCCATCTGTGCGATGAAACACCCACATACACACTAGTGAATGCACATACACTAGGGGGCAGTGAGTACACGTGTCTGGAGTTGTGGGCAGCCCTATCTGCAGCACCTGGGGAGCAGTTGGGGGGGTTAGGGGCCTTGCTAAAGGGCACTTCAGTCACGTACTGTCAGCTCAGGGGATCAAACCAGCAACCTTCCAATCACAAGGCAGGTTCCCTAACCTCCAGCCCATAACTGCCCTCTCTGCTGTACTCACTGTTATAAGTTCTTAATCATCTATACTTATCTATAGTTATTTGAATCAAACCCATATTGCGGTGTTTGGATCTCTTCAGCTATGCTAATTTAACTAGGAGAAACAAGCCAGCTATTATTAGCTTAGTTAGGAGGCTCCAGCTCTAGACACCAGAGAACAGGGTAAATTTTGGCTTTCTGTCCCTCTAATATCAGCCACTCAACTTTACATCCTCAGAGTTGAGTCATTGTCATCTAAATTTGTATCATTAAAGTTTTTATTAGTCAACCTGTTCTATAGTGAGCAGAGCTAAGAATGTGCTAGGAATCTCCAGGTTAGCAGTGCCGCTTAACATTTTGAAATTGGTGTTAGTTTGAAGCTTTGACATTTATTGAATGGTAGGTTTAAATTGTGCACTGTTTTAATTTATTTCCCATTCTTGTGAGGAAACTGAACTTATTTGATTGTTATGAAGTTTGAAATACCACAGCAATAACGTAGAACCAGCAAATAGCTATGTCATTACATAATCCTACCAAATGGTTCTGTGTCCCCCAGCACGGTTAGCTAACCATGCCGAAAAAAATGTGCTGAGACCAACACGGTCTAGACAGGTACTGGTTTCCCTTCACACTCAGAACCATTTGGCCCTGCAGCAGAAAAAAAGGCCCTGGTTAGCTATAATTTGTTTCACACATATCTAAATTCAGTTGACTTGACCCAATAAGTAACTTTCATCTTTGAAAGTGTGCTCCAACCACCTGTTTTTGGCCCCAGGCAGTGTAATCTTAGCCTATCCAGGTAATGTAGTGAGGGCCACAGTCTTTGCTTGTACAGTTCAGCCATAATGTCCCTGTATTTTGCTCACAGACACATCTCATTTAATCTAGAGTCTTTTAAAACATGAATTAGGTGGCCATGGTATTCCAGTTTTCCTCTGCTTCATGCTTCTTGAATTAGGAGGTTTTTGCCCTGGTAGCAGTGAAGACGCATAATAACCAAAAGTGGCCTCTCCCCCAGGCCAGGCCTGGCTACTAGAGAGCGATGTGTTCTGCCAAATTCTGGAGATATGGGAGTAGCTCTTTGGCAAAGACCTCAAATTGTAAATTGGAGAAATGGCATCCACCTTCAATAGACTCTGGAAAGACGGGGATGTTGAATGTTCTACCCTCTGCTACATCCCTCTAGGTCGCTGATTTCGGCTGCTAACTTTGATCTATCCTTCTAGATTGGCATAGAGAGACTCTATGAGTCTTAAATATAGTGTTTAATCGATCTGCACATCATTCTGTTTTAATTTACATTTTTCACAGCATCCCAATTTTTTTGGAAATGGGGTTGTAATTAATTTTTTTTTTAATTAATCTTGATATAAGCCAGCCAGATGAATAGCCAACTAGCCATGGAATGTTAATAACAAGTGCTGCATAACCTTCGTTAGTGCACTGACAGGAATACAGCCACAATTTAAATAACCAATACAATACGTCCCAATTAGGGCCAGACTACAAAAGAAAACCATATTGGCCTACCTCCTACACAAAGTGGACTCCGTAATCCAAAGTATCTAGTTCTTCTTTCCTCCAGATGTGTTTTTTAAGAGAACAAGTCAACGAATTTAGCCATAGTTCTTAATCTAAAGTTGCTGCTGTCTGAAACTCTGACAGAACTAATGGCATGAGTTAAGGTTAACATAAAGTAGGCTAATGCAGTCTAATGTCTCACACACACACACACCCACACACACACACACATCATCTAAACCACCTCTCCCCCTGGGTCACTGGGATAGTCTAATGCCAGTCAACAAAATGTTTTATTATTAATAAATTACTATTATTATCATTATTGATAACCTTCATAATTCTAATGATTCCCAAGACAAAGCAATTTACATTCAAGGTAATTTGTGAAAATAAAACTATTTTTAGCCCTGCGTTTTTTCTCTTTGGATCTATGATGATCTCACACATGGCCTCTCTGGAATCCCACTGATGGAAATTCATTGTAGCAACAGAGAACTTTAATCTATGCTATCTGGCTGTGATCAGAAAACAAAAACACAATCAGATGATAAAATAACTTACCACCCATCATAAGCCCAGAGGCCATTGTAAAAGGCCAGTCCGATTGCACCAAATGATGTTGCTGCTCCTTTAAATGTATCTGTGAGATTCTGTGTATTTCCTGAAAACAAGGACATGAAAAATATAATACGGCTTTAAATTTGTAGCAAAGGTTTACTTAATCTTCTGCAAAATCACTTTTTAACTTCCTCAACAGAAATAAAGAAGGGAGTAAGCATAGGAAAAATACCTACTGCTTCTACATTATACCTGCTGCATTTGACAGAACACTAATTGTTTAAGGAAAGCAGCCACAGTTATGCAGTTTATTGACTGTATGGGTAGCACAGTGTGTACAGACCTTGGGCCAGCATAACGATTCCTGATACCACTATGATGACGATGATAAGGAGTTTGGCTGCAGTGAAGAAGTTTTGGACATAGCTGGCAAGCTTCACACTTAGGCAGTTCACGAGCACAATCAATACTGTGGAAACATAAGGTAGGGACAGAAAGAGAAAGTAAATTTGCTAGAGCAAGTAAAAACAAGAATAAGTAAATGTATGGAAATGCAAGCCAAACCACATCACCACTGATAAAAAAAACACAAGCAATACACTAATTCAGTATATGGGAACAGTGTCTGGTGTAGAATATCTCCATATCAAATATGGTAATGATCAATATAAATGTCACGCAGCCCTAGGGCTCAGAAGTCTCTGGGCATCAATATGGAATTGGAATAGAATGTCAAACTAGCTCTATATGAACTAGTGTGAAAGTGTGATGGTTAGGTGTCCACATACTTTTGGCCAGGGGGATCACATGATCCTCAGACCTACATCTCGCTCCAGTAACTGCTCTCTGACTCCTGAGTATGAACTTCTTACACATGTTCTTGCATGATTAGCTTAGTATAAAGCCCGGGCTTGTAGACTAGTTTGTTGTGAAGTATTGCTACTTGTTCTAAGAGTTTCTGAGCATTATTATGAGTTTTGGTATTTTTACTTTTGCCCTTTTTGCCTTTGTCCTTTGCACTCTGTTTGCCAGGTTATGTTTGTGTTTTTGTGTCTCTTGTCATTTGTGAAATCTACCATTGCTTGTTCTCTGACCATGTTCTCTGTCCTCTGTTCTTGGATCTTTTTGGATTCCAACATTGTCACTTTCTCTTTTGATCCACAAGCATCTGAGTTATTCTGCCTTGTTACAATCAAATGTACCCAAAAAAATCCCACAAAAAATTCCACATTTTAATAACAAAAGTAATATGACATTTCAATGAATTTTTAAAATTAAAATAACAGGCTTATCATAATACTTGTTTAATGTGTGTGCACTGAATCTTAGGGGGTGTACCCAAAGGTACCACTGCATCCCTTGTGAGTTCTGTACCTATATGATTATTAAGTGTTGTTAACAGAAAAATAGTGGGTTTTTTTCAATTTGAAGCAGGTCAAAGCCCTGTTTTCCTAGCATTTAACATACTGGTGAATAACGTAGTGTTCCTGATAAACAAGTTCTGACATACAGATAAAAGCTGCAGCCAGGCATTTGGTGATCATCATAGGTGGGATGCATCCTGGGTAGAAAGGCGTGGAGGCATATTCTGCACAGCTGAGGGCGATGATGGCAAAGGACGAAGGTTTCAGAACAAAGATGGTTGTCCAGGAGTAGAGGTACGCCAACACGGGCCCAAAACCTTCCATCAGGTACGGGTACTCACCACCTGACTTAGTGATCATTGTGCCAAGCTCAGCATAGCACAGAGCTCCTATAGTAAACACAGAGACATGTACATAAGTATATCTGTGTCAAAATTCACATTAAAAAGTAATATGTAACATGTATTTCTATGTTTAATTTGCAATTTTGGCTGTATTAAAAATTAATTATATTCAAAACAGCTATAAACTCTTCAACCACCATGTTTCAGAGAAAATGTTTTCCACCAAGCTTGCTGTAGCCCCCCGATGGGTCGACTGACATGTAAAAATGCATGTAAGATAAATTATGTTTTAAAGGAATTACTCCAGATGTAGTCAATCAGCTAAGACTATTTGGTGTCCAAATTTTGCATCAGGAATGAAGTGCAGCCCTATGAGGCTAACATTGCTAACAAACTCAACAAAACAGAATTCAACAAAAATCCATATCTTTCTCATAAATACATTCCCAAATCTTCTCAGCATCCAGCTATTCACTGTGGTTGTGCAGACTTCCTGATGTGGTACAGGACACAGCATGAGCTACAAAAATTTGCAAAACTTCCACTTGTAGCTAAATGCAGCATGTAGCCATTTCAGACAAAAGCCAAATTCAGACTCTCCTGCAAAATCGGACTCCAATTCACATTCACGCACGTCTCTCAGACACATGGACTCCAGATTACATTCCATTACGTTTGCACTTTCTGTTGTTCTATGGGTTGTTGGATGTAGTTTGAGTGAACTTAAAGATGGTTTGCGCATGTAATTAAGGAAAATAATATTACAGTAAAGATTTGAGTGATTGACTTTTAGCATTTGTTAGCAATGTTAAACTCATAGCTCCAGTGCTAAACATAAAGAAGCTAAATTTAGATACTAAACATGTCTTGGCTGATCGACTAAATCTGGAGTCAGTTAAAAATGATGTAAATCTGATTTTTCACTAAGCCATTCTTAAATTGGATTTTGATACAATTGCTGCGTAATCATGTGAGGCATGAATATGCAGTATAGAAAATCAATTTTATTCTACTCTTTACTCACAGCTAAGTAAATAAAATGTCTATCAGTACACAAAATAATATACAAATTTTGAGCCAAAAGTTGCATGTGTGCATGAGGAATCTCATTTCAAATTCAAGAATACATCGCCATTTTAAAAATGACCTTTTAATTTTAACACACAGAAGCTGTATACTGTTTTGTGTTCATATTGAGGTCAATGAGTCCACCATGGGGAGGTTGTAATGTACTAAACTAAAGAGGATTTCTCACAAGACTGTGGTGGGAATGTGTGCCCATGTACTGTGACTTGTGCCAAGTGACGGAAAGCTTCTAAAAGAGTGCACATACCTGATTAACCTCCCTACAAACACAAGTTTACCTTACTCTAATCCCACTGCACCAACTTCCACCAATGCTGTGCTACTTGGCAGTTTCTGAAGAACATTTCTGTGTAGGTGGCTAATTACCTGATGTCCACTAGTGCTTTTATTTTATGTGTGTCAAACACAACCAGTATTCCCATATTATAGCCTGTGTGTGTTTTGGGGATAATGCTTTGAAAAAAAAAAAAAGCTTTAGCTACATTCCACCCAAATCACCTTTAAGGCTTCTTGTTATTCCTGTCAGCTCAATATATGCAATTGTACCATTCTTCTGTACCCTCTTCCCCTATTTGTTGGTTTTACTTTTTAATCTAAACATAATGCAATGCAATCACAAAGCTGACAGTAACTGTAAAAATACAGCAACAACAAAGACAATTACAGATTCATTATATGGCCAAAATTCAAAAGTTCAAAAGTTTTAGCCACCTCAATTTCTAATAAGTGTATAACATCAACACAGTCTCCAAATATTGGCTGCAAAATGGGTCATACTGAAGAGCTCAGTGATTTGTTTGTGAAATTTCTGTCATGCTAGATCTGCCTGGGTCAACTGTAAGTCATTTTACTTTGAAATGAAAGCATCTAGGAACTGCCCAGCAGCAGACCACACAAACTCAAAGAGCAGGGTGTGTAGAGCATAAAAATTGTCTATCCTCTGTTGCATCACTTCATGAAATGGGTTTCTATGGCCAAGGAGCTGCACACAAGCCTAAGACAGGCAAGTGTCAACTGGAGTGGTTTAAAGCACACCAGTACTGGATTCTTGAGCTGTGGAAACATGTTTTTGGGGTGATTAACTATGCATCACAATCTATAAGTCTAATGGATGAATCTGGGTTTGGCAGCTGGCAGAAAAACACGGTCTTCTGAAAAGCATAATGCTGGCAGTAAAGTTTGGTGGGGGAGGGATAATGATCTGTGGCTGTTTTTGAGGGTTTTTATTAGACCCCTTAGTTCCAGTGAAGAGCAATGTTAATGCTACAGCATACAGACATTTAGACAATTATATGCTCCCAACTTTGTGGTAATTGTTTGGGGAAGGTGCTTTCCTGTTCTAGCATGACTGTGCAAGGAGGGTGAAGGCTGTTATAGCTGTGGTGGGGGCAGTGTAATTCCATATTGATGCCCATAGCTTTGGAATAGAATGTCAAACTAGCTCTATATGAACTAGTGTGAAAGTGTGATGGTTAGGTGTCCACATACTTTTGGCCATATAGTGTACTTTTACTGTATTATGATCCTTTTTTGAGGGAAACAAAGTGTCAAATTAAACAGCAGTTACTGTAATTCGTTTGTGTTATTAGTGGTACAACCTCAACCTATTCACAGTGTTCAAACAGTAAAATGACAGGACAATGAAACTTAACTTTAACTAAAACATGAACATTTACGTCTTATGTCGAATGTTTAAGTTTGTATTTTGCAGTTTCACACTTCTCACAGTCATTAAATAATTGAACGAAAAGCTGGCTAAAGGACTTTAACTTTGATTTTGAATTAGAGATCTGCACAGGCATGCCAAGATAGATATCACAGATACAATTCCACAGTGCTTTACTTTGTTACTTATATACTTTTACGGTTTGTGGAATTTGTATGCTTACATATTTTCCCTCCACTGTTACAGTGTTATCATCAGGGTTGATCGTAAAAACGTCATTGTCTATACTGTACTGTTAGCATTTTATTGTTACTGCTATGTCATTTTTCTGTATTGGCTAAACCATATATAACCAGTCAATAAAGGCATTTGGAACTTGACCTTGAATATTATTGTCTTTAAAGTATCAACATGGATTAAGCCCACCTAAACTTTATCCCCTCTTTTGATGTTAAAAGAAAGCTCAAAAAGCCTTTGTTGTTGTTGTTTTCATTAATGTAAGGCAGTCTGTAAGACAATTCTATAATAGTATAATAGATAATGACATTACCCAACCTTGTCCTCATAAATGATCTATAGAAGTAGCTATGCTTTGGGAAAAAAAACCCTATTAATTGAAGCACTAAATTCTCTGGTCTCTGGTGCCGAAGAGACTCTGTTTCCTCAAAAGAGAGTATGGTTTTGACAAAGACATTTTCCGTCAAAACACAATCAGAAGCCTTATTTCTCTTGCTATATTTTAGTATACAAAGAATATTTGGTGATCATTTTGTCTACATTTTCAAAACTGCTCATTGTTCCAGCAGACCTGTAAAGCATAACTGAATTGAAATCGGTCTATTTTCAAGACTTTTTGCAATGGAGAACTTGCTTTTCTCCTAACAGGGGTCATCGAGATAATGATTTCTGTTGAAAAGCTCTCCTCTACAAATGTTTGCTATTTGCTAAATGTTGGACTGAATCTGTTGAGAATAAACAAAATGAAGGGTCATCAGATTCCAATGATTTTTGGTGCTGAAGTTGGGCACTAGAGATATAAACAGATTTAAATGAATAGGCTGCTGAAGTGACTTCTCGTTACTAACCTAGAGTGGACAACACCCCACACGCTGCCCACACACACAGGCATGGCCCCACTGCTCCTGTTCCCTCAAGCACGGCTTTGGGAGAGATGAAGATGCCTGAGCCGATCATCGTCCCTACAATCAGACAGATCCCGCTCAGCAGACCCACCTAACACAACACAGAGCAAAACAACACATAAGTAATGCAACTGAAATCCAACAAAAACACTTCAAAATACATGGGTGCTCTTTAATATAACTGCTTCTGTTTTAGTTTAGGTGGATTAAGGATTGAAATCAATTTATCAACAATTATAAACCATGGAACTCTACCATGAAATCGATAAGTAGAATATGTCTTTTTTTTTCATGCCACTGTGTGAGTGATACCACAGAAAGAACCCCTTTGGTTCCCTAAAGAACTTTTCAGTGGATAGATCTTTGAAGACTTCATGTGATCACTCCAGTTCATTGCTACAAAAGAACCTCCTCATCTGTAGTGCAGATGGGAATTAACAGGCCGTTTCCCAAAACAGTCTGGTATTAGAGCTAAGGGACGGTGACAGGTAGTGCCAGGAGTCCCAGTGCAAAACTTGTCACACAGACAGACAGTCTGGGGGGAAAAAAACCTAATGATCGTGAGAAAATTGTTAAGATTCCAAAGCACAGGAAGGTCGTATTCCTGTTTTTATTTCTACTCACATCTTTCTGCAGTATTGTAGCTTTGACTTCCTCCTCATTTGGTTTGATTATGGAGCCCACACTGCGTGTGACGCTGCCATTGCGAGTGTAATTCCGTTTTTTCAGGTCTGTTTCATCCATCACGTCTGCAAATATGGAGATTTCAGTTGGATCTTTGATTCATCACATGCTCACCAGACATACTGACCCTACTATGTACTTTTCTTTCTTTAGTATGTCATGTACAGTGAGGGGAAACAAGTATTCAGACCATTCATTTCAGACACATATACATAATTCTTTTTGACTTTTTTCAAGACTGAGTTTTAGTATGCATTTATAAGAATGAACAAAGACGTGTTTAAAAACAAGTTTAAAAACAATTGAAGAAGTAGGGGGAAAAAAAGTTTTTGGACATTATATTAGCACACACATACACAGTCAGTCAATCAGGCATAACATTATTATCCTTGTTTCTACACTCACTGTCCATTTTATCGGCTCCACTTATATAGATGCACTTTGTAGTTCTACAATTACAGACTGTGGTCCATCTGTTTCTCTGCATACTTTGTGAAAGGACCGGCCGTTTTTTTGGTCCGTTCATGAAGAGGAACCAGAGAGTGGATCACCTGTCCTGTGGAAAGTCTCAGTTGCAGCAAGAGCGCTCGGTGCAGAAAGACAGAACGACTCTCTTAATCAATCAAAGAGTTTATTAAGTCTTCTGCACAAAGAAAGAAGGGCACTCCTTCTTTTATACAAACACGTCCTGCCCTGTTGCGTACAAGCAAACAGGGTGGACCCAAATAAGTTGTCTAACAGTCATGAAATGCTAAGCTGACACTCACGGACCACCGGAACTGCCCAAAGGAGGGGGGCTTCTGCTCTGTGTACGATAATCTTACCTACGAAAGAGAACAAATGGTTCTGGACAGAATGTTGTCCCGATAAGAAGAGCAAGTTGTTTGTGCAAAACTGCCAAGGACAGTAGCTATGCTTGCTGCAAAGTCTGCTTAGAGCAGAGTTAGAGCAGAGGTAACCCTTTCACTTTGTTAACCCCCTTTTACCCTGTTCTTCAGTGGTCAGGACCTCCATGGACCACTTTGTAGTTCTACAATTACAGACTGTGGACCAGCGCAACACACACTAACACACCACCACCACATCAGTGTTACTGCAATGCTAATAATGATCCACCACCCAAATAGTACCTGCTCTGTGGTGGTCCATGGGGGTCCTGACCACTGAAGAACAGGGTAAAAGCTGGCTAGCAGAGCATGCATAGAAACAGATGGACTACAGTCTGTAATTGTAGAACTACAAAGTGCACCTATATAGTAAGTCGAGCTGACAAAATGGACAATCAGCATAGAAACAAAGAGGTGGACATAATGTTATGCCTGATCAGTGTATATATGTATTAATAAACTGTCTGAATACTTTTTTTCACTATTTAACATTACATGTGGAGTTCCACAAGCTTCAATTTTAGGGTCTTTGATTTTTCTTTGCATATGTTACCTCTAGGTGACATTAGCAATTTTCATAGCCAGGTTAATGACACACATTTCTACATTTCCACTCTTTCTGATAATCAAAATTTAGTTGACAGGCTTACCAGGTGTTTGTTAGATATTTCTCAGTGGGTGTCACAAAATTTTCTACAACAAAATAAAAAATACATTTTTTAATTCTGATCCTTGGTACTCAGACTCAGATAAAAATTAGATCTATGAAAAATTATTTGCCTTAGCTTTGTATACCAAACCTGAATTACAAAACCTGGGTTTAATCTTACATTCTGAGCTCTGTTTTATCCTGCATGTAAACACAGTCACCAAAGCAGCTTTTTATCATTTGAGAAATATTGCGAAAGCTTGGCCTTTTCTATCTTTAAATGATGCAGAGAAACTTGTTCATGCATTTGTTATAAGCAGAGCTGATCACTGTAATGCTCTTTATACTGGGCTTTCTAAGAAAACAATACATCCTCTACAACTCCTACAACATGCAGCAGCACAGTTCCTAACAAAAAGAAGAAAGAGAGATCATATCACTCTCCTTTTGAAAAACTGCACCAGCTACCCATTTATTTTAGAATAGACTTTAAAGTTATGCTACTAGTTTTAAGGCTCTAAAGACCTTAAAGCACTGCTTACATCACAGAATGTCTGTCCAACACATGATCTTAGACCTGCAGGTACTGGCTTCCTGCAAATGCTTTCTGTAAAATATAGAAAATGTAAAGATGCATCTTTCTGTTTTCACACTCAGTTCCACCTTTTATTAGGCAGTCAAGGTCAGTGCACACTGTTAAGAAACATTTGAAAACATGTCACTTTAACTTAGCGCTTCATTAAAATTCTACATCCCTTGGGTATTTATCTTTTAAGTAACTTGATCTATATCATTGACTTTATCACCTGTCCTCAAAGAACTCTGAGATGCCAGTAGTATAAATATAGATGTTATAACTATCTATATGAAAATTATCTATATGAAAAGTAAGTATGTACAACGGTAATCACTAGCATAAGAAATACCAGATATTTTATGTTTTAATGATTCAGTGTGTCGTAAAGTACGTGTATGTGACAGAGTAAGACAGCGTATCATTATTCCAGTATAGTAATACATCTCATATTACCTAATATGTTTATTGGTATGTTATCTGTAATACCTTGTTAATAATTGTAGTAATAGGACTGTAAAATAAAGTGTAACTATTTTATTTTAAAGTGTACTGGTACGTTTTTTGTAATATGATGGAAGAAGGACTGTAAAATAAAGTGTTACTTTGGATGCAGTTATAACGCAGTACAGTACCGGTTACATACTGTACATGCACAGTGTTCACAAACACACATAATGGATCTGATCTAGGTTAAAGCACAGCACTGGTAGGTGGTGTTTATGTTGTATGGATGAACGAAGTGAAAACAAGACACAAGGTTAAAGCTAAAATGGGAATGCATTGCAAGCAGTGAACTACAGAATACAACATAACATAACTAGATTTTAGAGTTCAGGTTTGATCCACAGACAAAACAACAAACGAAATCCATCTGTCCCTCATTTCCACATACATACAGACCTACAGCTACTATCACACTCAGAAAGACAAGACTTGTTATATACAGATTATGTACAAAAGGGCAAGAGCTAATGGCAAGGTGGAGTAACAAATTACCAAAATAACAAATCCAGAAGCTAGTGGACCGCATCTCTAACAGTTCTGTGTACAGCGATGAGACATGGAGAAGCACAGAACTAGTTTTTGTGTGTGACTGTTGTCTGCTGTGAGACAACTGTATAGGAAGTGTAGTTTTCTGCACGATTACTTGTTAGATTCGTTTTTGAACTGTGAATCATTACTGAACTCTGCTGTTTGTTTTTTTTTTTTGTTTGTTATATTCTTATGTAGATGCAGAATGTTTGCAACCATACACTGTATTGAAATTCTTCTGGTTAAGTCATACATTTCTGTTTTTGCCTAAAGCCTGTGTTGTTCTTTGCTTCATTAATCCACGTTTTACACTACAATACATACACCACTTACCTTTTACCACTGATTGTTAACCTAGAGCTGATCTATAATATGTATAATGATAATATCTATGTATGGTTATGAACACTGAGCATGGTTATACTCTGGATACCACAAATACAAGAAAACATATAGGTTCCATGGACACATTATACACAAAGTTACCCTTCATATTTTGCAGTCATCTTTCCCCAAAATTACAGAGTACTGCTCTACATACTACGTACATATGCTCTACACATACTGTGTATTTGCAAAGTACCAGAAAATCGCTTCTATGTACTTTTACTTACATACTAGTTATGTACATCACATAAAAAAGAACTTGCTGTATATAACATGTGTGTCTGAATTCTTGCTTCATTGTAAATCAAATGTTAAATGGTAACTCATTTGTTAAATCATTACATAGTTACTTCACACATTTCAAAGACACCTTTGACCGATCATGAGGTGAAAGTGTTAATGGTGTTGGGCTCCAGGCATCAGAGCAATGGCAGCATATCTGGATTACTCTGAATTTCTCTTCAATTTCACTGATCTCAGTCTTAGCAGTCAGATCAGAACAGTTACTACATCAGAATTTTATCACTTTAAGAACATCTACAAGATTAGAGATTCTCTGACTAAACCAGACCTGGAGAAACTCATTGATGCCTTTATTTCTAGCAGGACTGATTACTGTAATTGTCTCTTTACTGGACTAATAAAAAAGACAAACAGAATCAGAATTTTTTTCTCATTAGAAGTAAAAGAAGGAAACATGTCACCCTTCATGCTTATATCTTTACAGTGGCTACTAGTCTGTTACAGAATAGACTTTAAGGTGCTATTATCTATAAATCTCTTAATGATGTAGGAGTAGCAGACTTATCTGATATGCTGCAGCGATATGAGCAGAGCAGAACTCATTAGGAACTAATCAGTTAGTCCTGCCAAGAGTGAAGAATGAACATGGAGAAGCAGCGTTTAGCCACTCTTTAACATCTGGTCTTAAACAGAACCAGTTGTCAGAGAGCAGTAGAAGAGCCCTGATATTAGAGATACTTTAAAATCCAAATCTTCCTATTTAAGTGGGTTTTCAGCTTAGTTTAAAACACTTTTAGCTCTACAGCTCTTCTCTTGTGTGACAGCACTTTATCCTAACTTCAATTTTATTTTAACATTTAATTTCTTCTTTTTAAAATCTACTGTTTTAATCATGTTTTAATCATTTTTTAATTGTGTTTTAATTCGTAAAACACTTGATCACAATGTATGAAAGGCGCTATATATAAATAAACCTACCTTGACTTTCCTTGCATATATCTTGCTTTAACTGTCACACAGTAATGACTTTATACCCTCTTCTACCTTCATCTACTATCTAACTATCTGTCTTTAAATGACTCCCATAAAATGCCAAGAACAAAATGGAGCAGTGAGCGCAATTTTAGTGTCATTATGAAAAGCAGGGATTTCAGCCTCCCCCGCATTACACTGCTCATGAGCTTACTGTCCTGATGTCGCTAGAATGGTCTGCAGTAATGATGGCTTGGCATGACATAAATAAGAGTTTGTTTTGTAAAAAAAGGAGAGTCCCAAAAAATAAACAATAGGAACAACTGGAAAAGCCAATTAACAGAGAAATGTTGAAACTGTAGTAAACAGAATATTCCAAAGCACAACTTAATATCACGGTGTAAGACCCTGAATCTAACACTCATTAACCTCAATATCTCTTTAACACTTTAAAACATTTCTATATATTGTACTTACATCTTTGAGTGATGACTTGTCTCTGTTGCAGCTGATATTTCCAAAATTAGGCTGTCTGTTAATGACTGTAGATGAATCTATAATAAAAGAAAGACTCGTAAGAATATGTATATACCTTGAATGTATATCTTGTTAACTTCCAGAGAAATATCAGCCCTATTGATATAAGAAAACAAACTCTTAGTATTGCTAGAATCTTCATGTTTTATGTTAAACTTGTAAATCAGCTTCCTGCCAGTTTAATTTAAATATATATATATATATATATATATATATATATACACATACACAACGCATGTTAAACTGACAAATGTTGACGCTGAAGCACAATTAGTCTCAAACTCTTCTGCTGTTTAATGCCTAACGTCACCTCTGCTATAAGAAGAAACGAATGCCAAACCTCGAGCAGACTCCTCGAAATTCTGTACACTGGATCTTCATGCAAGTACAGGTTTACCGTTTCCTTACTTCTGATCCATCTTCTGTCTATGTTTGATAACAGTTAAGAAGAGGTGGAACCCACACTGCTCATTTTTAGACTTCGATTGGAGCAGGTAAGTGAGCCTGGGGGGAGGAGAGTGGCTGGGATTGGCTGGCAAAGGAGAGTGCGCTGACCAACACAATACCTCTTTGACAAAGACACCCGATACCATGTGTGCTGAGAGAGGGAGAGAGAGAGAGAGAGAAGACAGAAAACACCTAAAGCCAGTCAAAAAAGAAATGCATGCCAAATTGCAGCAACGGCCATTTAAACAACATACAAGTAGATCCACAAATGGAGACACACTGCACACAATTTCACGGTTTTGAAATCTGATGAAAAAGCACAGTGCCAATACATGTAGCAGTTCATGTTTTTCCATGGAAATAATGGAAAGAAAGAACTTCTCATATAACTCCACCAAAATGGGTATTATTGCCCTTCTCTAAGTGGTATTCTTCTCTCCTCTTATCAGTGCCCTTGACCTGCCTGGCAACCTCTGTGCTTTTATCCGAGTTTAACCACAGTTACTGTCCAAACCCATAAAAAGGAGAGGTTAAATACGGTCTGTGTAGGAAGCCTCATTTACATCACTATAGTTTACCAGCTGTTTGATCTCAAATGCAGTTTGTTGCCTGCTTTATAGCTCTACAGCTCTTCCACATTCTCCATCTCCAATAAGCTAAGTATGGTTCTTTACATTTCTTAAACAGGGGTCTTTTAAAGATCAGCTCCTGCGGAGGTTCCACGAAAGCCCTCCAGTGAAGCATTTCAAAAAGGTCAAACAAAACAGTAAATTAAAAAGCTCTTTTTCATTTTGCTTCAACCATGAATAACACTCTTCTTTTCATTTCATTAAATTGCAACCCAAAGCATAAAATGCAACCTCAAATTCATTTCACCAGTATATTATCATCGCTGTCCGAACAAAAACTCATATCTCCAAAACGGTAACATGACATAAGGAAAAACATTCTTTACTTAATGTAAAAAGATATTTTTCCAAGTAATTCTGGGCCATTCCCATAGGCCTATTCACCATGAAATCGTAGCACAATGCAAAGAGTAAGTAAAAAATGAGAAACAGAAATGCAAGGTTTCTGCACAGCAGCAACATTATTCTTATTGTATGCACTAATTAATGTTTGGAGAAACAGCAAAGAACTAGAAGGAAAAGTGATAAAATATGTTACTGGGCAGGGGATGGCCTCATGGAACAGCTATTAAAAGGATTTTATATTTTTCTTTTTAAGGGTTGTGAGAAACTGAGGGAGAAGCGGCTTAAAGGATGGATGGATGGATGGATGGATGGAATACACACTGATGGCTGTCAAAGTTCCTTTTAGATTCAGCCTACAAAGTTACAACTACTTACTATGATATTTAACATGTTGAATAGTTTGAATTGTAATTGTAAAAAGTTTGTAATTATACAAAACTTATATATACTAATGTGTTATATATAATATATAATTATCAGAATGTTTATAATAACTGTCAGAAACATGAAAAAACAGAAACAGAAAAAAAATGATTAGATTTTTATAACCTCACTGACAAATGACAAACCCCAAAAAGCAAAGAAAAAATGTTAATACTTCTTGACTTATATTGACATATTGAACACCTGAAGGTTTTGCTATCTTGTATCTTCAATTATTGAACCATTTTTGTTGCTACCATTTGCAACTGTCTCCATAATTCACTGTAAGACTTTAACATATCTTCCTTATTCAGTATTTACACTCTGATCTTGAGGTATAACATGTTTATGACACTGCAGTACTGTGCAAAAGTCTTGCAACAATATTTTCAGTGAAGGCATTGATATTTTGGTTTAAAAATGCAGTTAGGAGAACACAGGTCTGGTTTTTGAACTCCAGCCGTTGCATCAACTCATGCATTTCCATCAGCAGTACAACTAATTTTACTTAAAGTGCAGGACTGAAGCAGGTATTGGATGGTACCTGTAAATACTGGACATCCTTGAGGAGAGCCTAGGAAACGGATAAACACACATCCAATCACAAGGTATTGTTTATTTATTTAGTTGTGTTTATTCTAAGATTAGTGTTAACGCTACCTGCCCAGATAAAATAGCTTTACACATCATGTTCTCAGAAGACTTTAGCACAGTACAAAATACCATAGCATACAGCTACTAACTGTAACACTAAAACCATACATGACTCTAATATGTAGAAATGGATGATACAGTATTTAAATCTGGTCCATCACTTGCATTTTCCTTTTTCAACAGAATGAACATTAAGCCCACTAGCGCTCAGCCTATGGAATCAAGAACACTTCAAAAAAGCAAGGCTAGCTCTAGCCTTTAGGGGTCCCTATGCAGTGTTTTTGGGTCTCCTCATATTTCTAGCTGATGTAAATGATTAAAATGACGCACTAATAACAGTGACTAGCACAAACTGTCTAAATTACATATATTTTAAACTGAATAATTTCTGTACTGCTGATTAGATGTTCATTCAGGCCTCTAATAAGATACAGTTCAAATGACCATTAACCTTCTCAATCCAAGAGTCTGTCTAACCTTGTCCAGCTAACTTTAAGCTCGGGTTCAGTCCAACCCTGGTGACAGCGGTGACAATGTTGCTCATACATGCTTTATGTTCTACATATTTAGATAGTAAGATTTTTCTTTCTTTGGTGGCAGCTCTTCGTGTGTCATGTGACTGGCATGACATTTGCTCCTTGGAGAACAATAAAGAATCTAATCTAATCTTTGCTGTTCATCATAAATGTCACACTTTCATATACATGCGCATGAGCATTATTCACAGCCTGAGCACCTGGATTAACAGGGAAAATTGTTAACGGGTGATGTAAAATGAGTTACAATGTGTTAAAATGTGTTTATTAGGCTTTGTGAGACTGAAACTTAGCTTCATTTTTATGTCTATAGCCTGTTAGTTTAGAATTTCTTGTGAAATACTGAAAAAAAAATTGTTGTATTTCTAAGTACTTATAATTGACTTTCTAATGGAAAAAAACCCTTCTTAAAGCTAGCTCCCACTGCCTCCTTAACTCTTTCTCTTTGCAAAACCTTCAAATTGTGAGAAAAGTGAGCTAGTCAGCGAACATTAACTAACTAGCTAACTAGGTCAGATTACTAGCCAATATTTCAGTTGCTCAGCTGACACAAGTAGCCTGTCATAAAAATGGCAATATAGATGAAAATCTCCAGTCTTACGAGAGTTAGCTAGTTAGCTAGCTAGCTAACGTTATGGCCAGTTGCTTAAACCTAGCTCTACAGAAGCGATGTTGTACAGTGTGATAGAGATCCTGTTTTCTGTATATACACCTTTTTAATACTCGAGTAATTAATATAATCAGTTGGATTTTGTAAAATTAGTTAATAGTTAAAAAAAATTAGTTAATTAGCTAAAAAATTTGTCAACATACAGTCACTGTTCAATATATAGCCAAACCAACATTCCTGTGCTCAGACCTATCTGACGCAAGGAGGCTAACTATTAACCTTAAAGCCTTTGGCAGATGCATGTAACTAAAGGTTATTGGAATTTTAATAGTTTAAGTGTATTATAGAGCAGTGACAAGCTGTTCATTACACATGTTCCCCACCTGACCTGAAATACACGTGTTTATAGAAAGAGGTTTATATTGCAAGAATTGCAGGGTGTTAACCGCTACGACATTCATAAACAGATACAAGAACCATTATTCAATTACAGTCTTTTCATTATTATAAATAATTTGTAAGGTTTAATATTTTGATATCACAATGAAATTTAACATATTTGGATAATGAAAGTTTTAGTTCAGCTAGAGCCCCCTTCTTCCTTCAAACTGGCATCATAGTGAAATACGCCTTTAAGACTCTTGCCTAGCACACCAATACACACTCTCAATCCATGTTATTAAAAACCCTAACCTTGTACTTGAATGTCTATTTTATGAGCAATTGAAAACTTTAGTTCATGTGTTATGCACATCCTGGTACAAGTGCATACTGGTACATACTGGTTCAAGTGCATCAGTCACAGTGGTGTTGATGGGTTTTTCCACAAATTAGTGTTACTGTAGGGTTGAGGGTGGACCACCACCCACCACCAAAATATCCACCTAAGAGCAGGTCTATAGTCAGAAACAGGGCTAGACAATGCCTAATGCAAACTGTGAAGGAATAGCCTTTAATTATACATCAGCAAGATGGACCTACAAGGTATGTGTTTCTAATAAAGTGGCCAATGAGCATAAGTCACTAAACACTGTCAAAACAATGATTACAATAAGCTGTTGAGAAAAAAGCAAAATGTGAAAATAAAGAGCGTCACAGAAACGAGCTTGAAATCAGAAGAAGGAAACTAATTGTATTGTAATGGTGCAAAAAGAGTGAGCTACCAATAATCTATTGTTTTATCAATGCATTGCCGAATAGAAACCACATATGTCAGACTCCAGTTCTCATGGGCCATAGCACTATTTATTAAAGACACTTGATTGAACTCATCAGCTGATTGGCAAGGCCTTTGTGAACTGAATTGACTGTTAGTCAGAAGAAAATGCCTCTGCAGAGGTGTGGCCAATAAGGAACTCAATTTGGCATTAAGTTATTTCCAGAACAAAAAAAAATATACAAGAAAGTTTCATAATAAAAAGGGACAATACTTTTTTTTTACAATAAAGAGTTCCAACAATTCCTTAAAACAGTTTGTAGGTTCTGGTTAGAAGCTGTCTGTCAGTCAATAATTTGTGGCTCTTTTTTTCTATGTATGCTGAAAATGTGTTCATCATATATATACAAATAGATGCATTTACAAATCATTAAATTTTCTTTAAAAACAGCTTTCATAAAGGATCTAAGACTATGCTTTGTAATAAATATGTTATAATATATATATATATATATATATATATATTTTTTTTTTTTTTTTTTTTTTAATTAAAATTAAGAGAAAACAAACCATAAATATTCCCTAACTAAAGTTCTGTAGCCATCTTCTTCATGCCCCCACAACTTACTCACATATTTTTATTAATATTGTCCAAACATTTTCCCTCTAACTCTGCTATCACATGACCTAGGACACTGTTGGTTCTCTGAGGGTGACATGCTGTGACTGTGTTGAGCTGCTAATAGCAATGAGAGATGAAAGAGGACAGGAACATAATTCACCCCTCTCCACAAAGATGTCTGCGCCAAGTTAAAACAGAATTCCACTTTATTTATATCAAAAAATTGTGTAAACTGCCAACAATTACCTGAGTCTACTAAGTTGCCACTGTTGGGCCCTTGAGCAAGGCACTTACCCTCTCTGCTTCAGGGGTGCTGTCTCACAGTTGACCCTACACTCTGACCCCAGCTTTCAAAGCTGGGATATGTGAAGACAAGAATTTTGTTGTACTGTGCATGCACAGTGACAATAAATGTACTTAACTTACCTAACAATAAAAAATAGATAACAAAACCCTTCAAATGGCCAGGGCCCACCAGCAGGCCCAAAACTTTATTACACATTCTATAACCTAAGAATAGCTCAGCTAGATTGCATTTAAGTTCCTGTAGTTACTGATTAATCAGCCTGGGATTTAAAAGGGTTAATGTTGACTTGCTTGCTTCCTTACAGAGGTTAACGGGGGGACCTACGAAAAACAGACAAAAACTGCATTTGAATCTGCTCTGAAAAAGGGTTAAAATGTTAATAATACTTTCTGATCGAATGGGGATAAAACTGAAACAATATGTCCTCGAACATGAAATATTCTGTGACCGAATGTAAAACACATGCCAAATGCTTAAATATTCAAGAAATAGATGCAAATGGAATGTCTCCCTCTAAGTGCTGATGTCACAGAAGTTTTACTGTAGAGCTCATTTGTAAGTCAAAACCTGTTAAACTGCTTTACCTGCGTTTAATTTAATCTAATTGATGTGGATTGATAATTAACCCCAACCTCTCATAAAACTATATATCTCAAACAGACAGAATACACAATGTAGAGCAAGGCAAAAAGAAATAATACATTTTTAAATTAAAAATAGGCCATATTCAGTTCTCCTGGGATATAAATACACTCTATTGTGATTATCACTGCATTTAAATGCCTTTGTAAAGCCATATCCACAACTTTGAACAGCCTAAAATGCTCAGATAGAGTTTAAGTATTATTCTAGTACATACTCCTACTAGTGGAAATCACTATGAACTACACATGTACCTGCTCACCCCAAGCAATTAATATGTACCACACTGAACTGAGACCAGCTTGGCAGGTTTGTCCAGCAACAGGCAATTTATCAGGATTTGGTCCTTGATCATAGAAAAAGGACAGCTTCTACTCAGAGTTATTCCTAGCCTGGAGATTAGTACACAGCAGCTCAACAATAGTCGGATTGAGAGAGTGTCTGAGACGCCTGCCAGTACTGTACGTGAGGACATTAACATGCATGTTAGGATATAAAAGACTGAAATTACTGCCTAAGCCTGTTGGAAATAGCCTTTGTAAATTTGTACTCTCAAGAGTGAATAGAGTTCTGGTTTATTGGTATACTTATGTTTCATATGTTTAATTCGATCTATAAAAGCAATGTTTCTATGATTCTAAGATTTTTTGTTCATGCACAAACATGAGCAAGTTTATTACTGTTGCAAGCACCATCAACATGAAGCCATACAGTATGTTTGCAGTGTAAAATACAAAGTTAGTATCCAGATCTTGTGTCCGTCTAATTTAAGGGCATATCAGGGTCTCTACATACACCGATATCCTCTGTAAAGCCCTTTTGAAAGCACTTTTTATTCCTAAATTGTATTTCAAGCCTATTTCTCACTACAGTCGTGCATCTGGACAGTCAAGATCATTTTATGTAATCAAAATAAATGAACCATTTGTATATTCAAAATAAATAAATAAATAAAAATGAATACAATCAGTCTTCTTCTGATATTCAAAAGCTTATAAAAATTTCAACAGTAAAAATAAATTATTAGTATAACATATGATGTCTATACACCAACATTTCTCATCTCTGCAATATTTTTTGGCTTCCTGTTAAAACAGGATGGAAGGAAAAAAATAAATAAATATATGGATCATTTTCTTTAATGTTAAGGAGGAGATCATCAAAAATAGCAAGCTAAGCGACTTTCTGTTGTTTTACATACCTAAAAAGTGGCTGACTTTTCAACGAATTGATCCTCATTGCCAAAACTAATGCACCTTAAAGCTATAACCATTGTGAGTCACAGCGGCTGGGCAGCTCATCATTACTGCAGTATTCTGTTTCATGACTGTATTATGCATATTCTCATTACCACAACAACCACCAGCTTCTGTTGCGCACCTGAGATGTCAAGACGTTTATACAGCAGTACTGTTAGCCTGTTATTACTTTATTGTTAAGACTGAACTATTTTGCAGTTATTTTCTTAAAACTGCACTATGTAAGATATTTTTGGTAAGAATACTCTGAAATATGGTGTACTACAGCTGTGCTGAGTCACCCTGTAAACCCTGTAAAATTTAAAAGACAGAGGTTTTGAGTTGGATGTGGTGGGGTTTTTATGGCTCAATGTTTAGGTCTCTGATGTAAAATGAAAATGACGCTGATGAAGATAATTCACTAACGTCATTGAATGACACGCCCTTCACTAAGTTTTCACTGAGTTTTCTTTGAATGTTCTTTCAAAACTTTCGCATCATAGACTTGTCTGCTTGGGGTAGAGGTCTGAAACACAGGGGTCTTACACATTTCTAACAGGTCTCCAAATCCCCAGAACTTGCATATTGTAGCTTTATATGCAGCTTTGAATTATTTATATATATATTATGGTGCCTGAGGAACATGCCTTCATAACAGCTAAAATGTAAAATAAAATGTATTCTTTTTTTAAATATAGGTAGACAAAACAAAATGTTAAATTATGTCTTATAGCTGTTGTTATCACGTTGTTATATGCTGTCTTTTAGCTGTTATTATTGTTCGTTTTTGCCTACACCTATAAAATATGATTAATAAGCTTTAAAAAAAGGAATGTAATACTCTAGAGATTGTTCTTATGACTATATTTTCTGAGTGGAGCATCAAGAACATAACTTACAAATAATGTTTATAGTATCTACAGAGTTAACTATATATTCCTTTCAAAAACTGCCCCTGCAACAAAAAACTGTATGTACTTTTTTTTAATCATATAACCATGGTAAGGTATTGTTTGATCCAATGTATTTAAAATAAAGGGGTCACTAAAATGCAAATAAATAATTGTTTGGCTTTTTATGTAAAATGCAGAAAAATAAAATAATTCAAAAATATGGTTAATATATGATTTTTCATTGGAGGGTCTTAGCTGTTCACACAGGTATGAGCAGATACAAGAAGCAATTTTATATGTAATTACTTCATCAACATACTATTGGGTAAATAAATCAGCATGCAGGACACTCTGCCTCCCATAGATTTGTAATACATAGCTTACCAGCAGATGTCAGGGTTCCACTGCAGGTTGCTAATGAGTTCCTGGAGGAAATGGCCAAAACTGAATATTGATGACACTGGTCACTTAACCCCCCAGTTGGTTACAATGGTGAATAGCTAAGGCCAAAATTAAATAGGGTGTTTGGTCTCCACGTAGCAGCATTGCTACTCCACTGTGTCCATATAATCTTATTTCAAACGGTTTACAGTTAAATGTTGAGTTTAAAAAGTACAGCATTGAGAAGAAGTGGATAATATAATGAAAGGGACAGAATGACTAGCCTAGGAACGAAACTATTTAAAAACTTTCTGAATCTGAGGGAAAAAAACATGCATACTAGTTTGTACCTGCACAGATACATTAGACAAACACACACAAGCCTTCTCCTCTCTCTGAAGTAAGTCTAGGGTCCTGGCAGACAGTCGCTCTACATTTAATTATAAAACACAGTGGCGGCTGATTTATGTGTGGAGTTCGGAAGCACTGTTCCTGTTATCTGCCCAAACACACACACACACTGACCAACTCTAAACACCTGAGCACATTGAATCCAATAATATAGCCAATTTTCAGACTCAAGCTTTCTGATATCTGAATTGATATCTCACAAATAGGCCACACTGCATAGCTGATATCTGCTCTTGGATGAGTAGTTTATTATGTCACAGCATAATATCTATGTTATATCACCTTTCCTTTTAACAACACTCAATAAGCGTTTGGGAACTGAGGACACTAATTGTTGAAGCTTTGTAGGTGGAATTCTTTCCCATTCTTCCTTGATGTACAACTTCAGTTGTTCAACAGTCTGGGGTCTCCGTTGTCGTATTTTGCGCTTCATAATGCGCCACACCTCACCATGGATCACCACCTTATCGTGGTGGAGGGGTTTGGGTGCTTGAATGATCCTAGGATTTATGTTGTCTGGAGCAAAAGCACCTGGTAGGGTCTCCCAGGGCAAACTGGTCCTAGGTGACAGGCCAGACAAAGTGTGATCCATAATTACCCCTATGAAAACAAAAAGCAAACAGGACTTGTGTACCCTGCCCGGATCAGAGTTACCGGGGCCCCACCCTGGAGCCAGGCCTGGGGGAGGGCTTGCCAGCGAGCGTCTGGTGGCCGGGCATTTACTCATGGTGCCCAGCCCAGCCCAAAGGAGCTACATGAGTCCCCTCTCCCATTGATGGTGGGTCGATGGGAGGGGGGACTCATGTAGCTCCTTTGGGCTGGGCAGTAGCGGGCAGTAGTAGGGGTTCGGTGCTTTGTGGATCGGGCAGTGTCCGAAGGCGTGGACCTTGGCGTTCTGATCCTCGGTTGCTGAAACTGGCTTTTGGAACTTGGAATGTTACCTCACTGGCAGGGAAGGAGCCCAAGTTGGTGTACGAGGTTGAGAGATACTGGCTAGATATAGTCGGGCTCACCTCAACACACAGCTTGGGCTCTGGGTCCAATCTCCTTGAGAGGGGCTGGACTTTATTCTTTTCTGGAGTTGCCCATGGTGAGAGGCGGTGGGCAGGTGTGGGCTTTCTCATAGCCCCTCAACTCGGCGCCTGTATGTTGGGGTTTTCTCCGGTGGACGAGAGGGTAGCTTCCCTACGCCTTCGGGTTGGGGAATGGGTCCTGACTGTTGTCTGTGCTTATGCACCGAGCAGTTCAGAGTACCCAGCCTTCCTAGAGTCCTTGGGAAGGGTGCTTGAAAGTGCTCCTCCTGGAGACTCTGTTGTCCTACTGGGGGACTTAAATGCTCACGTGGGCAATGACAGTGAGACCTGGAGGGGTGTGATTGGGAGGAATGGCCTCTCTAATCTGAACCCGAGTGGTGTTCAGTTTTTGGACTTCTGTGCAAACCACAGTTTGTCCATCACGAACACCATGTTTGAACACAAGGATGTCCATAAGTGCACATGGCACCAGGACACCCTAGGCCACAGTTCAATGACTGACTTTGTAGTTGTGTCATCGGACTTGCGGCCATGTGTTTTGGACACTCGGGTAAAGAGAGGAGCTGAGCTGTCAACTGATCACCACCTGGTGGTGAGTTGGATCAGGTGGTGGGGGAAGATGCCGGTCAGACCAGGCAAGCCCAAACGCATAGTGAGGGTTTGCTGGGAACGTCTGGCAGAAGAACCTGTCAGATTGATCTTCAACTCACACCTCCATCAGAACTTTGACCAGATATCGGGGGAGGTGAGGGACATTGACTCAGAATGGGCCATGTTCCGCTCCTCCATTGTTGAAGCAGCTGACTGTAGCTGTGGCCGTAAGGTAGTTGGTGCCTGTCGGGGTGGTAATCCTCAAACCCGGTGGTGGACACCCCAGGTGAGAGACGCCGTCAAGCTGAAGAAGGAGTCCTATCAGGCATGGTTGGTCTGCGGGACACCAGAGGCAGCTGGCAGGTATCGACAGGCCAAGTGATCTGCGGCTTCAGTTGTCACCAAGGCAAAAACCCGGGTGTGGGAGGAGGTTGGTGAGGCCTTGGAAAGTGACTTCAAGACGGGTCTGAAAAGATTCTGGCAAACCGTCAGGCGACTCAGAAGGGGAAAGCAGTGTGCCACTAGCACTGTATATAGTGGAGATGGTGTGCTGCTGACTTCGACTGAAGGCGTCATTGGGCGGTAGAAGGAATACTTTGAGGACCTTCTCAATCCCATCGATCCACTGGATTGGCAGACTGGGGTGGTGGTGCCTCTTTTTAAAAAGGGTGACTGGAGGGTGTGTTCCAACTACAGGGGAATCACACTCCTCAGCCCCCCTGGTAAGGTCTATCCAGGGGTACAGGAGAAGAGAGTCCGGCTTATAGTCGAACCTCAGATTCAGGAGGAGCAGTGCGGGTTCCACCCTGGTCGTGGAACACTGGATCACCTCTTCACCCTCTCCAGGATTCTGGAAGGTTCAAGGGAGTTTGCCCAACCAGTCCACATGTGCTTTGTGGATTTGGAGAAGGCAGTCGACTGTGTTCCCTGGGGTATTCTGTGGGAGGTACTTTGGGAGTACGGGGTACATGGCTCTTTGCTACGAGCCATTCAGGCCCTGTACAAACAAAGCAGTTTTGTTCGCATGGCTGGCACTAAGTCAGACTCGTTCCCAGTGAGAGTTGGACTCCGTCAGGGCTGCCCTTTGTCACCAATTTTATTCATCATTTTTATGAATAGAATTTCTAGGTGCAGTCAGGGGATGGAGGGTGTCCGGTTTGGTGACCTCAAGGTCACATCACTGCTGTTTGCAGATGATGTGGTCCTATTGGGGACATCAGGCCGTGAACTTCAGCTTTCGCTGGATCGGTTTGCAGCAGAGTGTGAAGCGGCCGGGATGAGGATCAGTACCTCCAAATCCGAGGCCATGGTTCTCAGGCGGGAAAGGGTGGAGAGCCCTCTCTGGGTCGGGGATGAGCTCTTGCCTCAAGTGGAGGAGTTTAAGTATCTCGGGGTCTTGTTCACAAGTGATGGTAAAAGGGAGCTCTTTACCGGTCTGTTGTGGTAAAGAAAGAGCTGAGCCATTAGGCAAGGCTCTCCATTTACCAGTCGATCTACGTTCCCACCCTCACTTATGGTCATGAGCCTTGGGTAATGACCGAAAGAACAAGATCGCGAATACAAGTGGCTGAAAAGTGGCTCCAAAACCTGCATGTACCTTTCAGCATTAATGGTGCCTTCACAGATGTGCAAGTTACCCATGCCATGGGCTCTAACACACCCCCACACCATCAGAGATGCTGGCTTTTGAACTCGTCAGACCACAGGACACTTTTCCACTTTGTTGATATATGGCTTTCACTCTGCATGGCAGAGTTTTAACTTGCACTTGTAGATGGAGCGACGAACTGTGTTCACTGACAGTGGTTTTCTGAAGTGTTTCTAAGCCCATGTGGTAATATCTGTTACAGAATGATGTCAGTTTTTAATGCAGAGCCGCCTGAGGGATCAAATGTCACGGGCATTGAATGTTGGTTTTCTGCCTTGCCGCTTATTTACAGATATTTCTCCAGATTCTCTGAATCTTTTGATGATATTATGGACTGTAGATGATGAAATCCCTAAATTCCTTGCAATTGCATGTTGAGAAATGTTGTTCTTAAACTGTTGGACTATTTGCTCACGCAGTTGTTCACAAAGTGGTGAACTGACTGAGCCTTTCAGGGATGCTCCCTTTATACATAATCATGACACTCACCTGTTTCCAATTAACCTGTTCACCTGTGGAATGTTCCAAACAGGTGTTTTTTGAGCATTCCTCAACTTTCCCTGTCTTTTCTTGCCCCTGTCCCAACTTCTTTGGATCTGTTGCAGGTGTCAAATTCAAAATGAGTGAATATTTGCAAAAAACAATAAAGTTTATCCGTTTGAACATTAAATATCTTGTCTTTGTAGTGTGTTCAATTGAATATAGGTTGAAAAGGATTTACAAATCATCGTATTCTGTTTTTATTTATGTTTTACACAATGTCCCAACTTCATTGGAATTGGGGTTGTAATTCATGTAGCATATGAATTTCAAACTAATTGAAATTTAAACATTATACAGCGAATGGCTACTACTTACATTAAATTTCTTTGCATGCACAATGTTACAATATATTCTTTATATTTGCTGGACTGACCACTGAGCCTCTCACTGAGTCACTGACTGACTGAATGACTGGTATCCATCGTTGAAACACATATGCACAAGCATTGCCCAAAGCAAGCAGCAGATGGTGCTAAACACTATTTAATGCCAACCATATACCCTTCCAGCCCACCAATATAACAAATAATTGAAGAAAGCAGAAACACGCTCACTGAAACACATCATGGGTGTAACGAAAACCTGATTACAGGTGAAATAACACAGTGGAGGATGGGAATTGTGGAAACTGTGTTGCAACTCACAAAATGCAATTAGTGGCATGCAAGTTCCACCATGTAAAGCCCATCCATAGTTACAAGTATCAGATACATTCAGTAAGAAATACCAGTGAGATTCAGCTGGTTACTTTGTTAACATGTACCCCAAATGTATTCACATAGCCAAGACTTGTTTGGGGTCTTGTCTGATTTTTTTGCTCTGCAGTGTAGATCAGGTCACTATGAAAGCTTACAGACACCCAGCATGACTAAGTCATCATATATTTATAACAAACATCAAGTTGCTAAGTACTCAAAAAACCACACTTCTTATGCGGTTTGGAGAAAAGTATGCTGAACACTTAAAAACGAGTAGCAGCCATCTTGAAGCTGGAATATTGTCCGATATGGCTGTACTCCTGCAGGTCTTATACCAAGAGTTAAAATGGGCCATACAGCATCAGAAACCACAGAAAGAGTGAGATTATTTAACAATTTGTCATGGTTTGAGCTAACTTAAGTATATCATGTATGAATCAAAGTACATTTCTGCCTTTATAAAACTAAGACAATAAGGTGTCCTAGTTATTTTGACTCAAAATATATTCAAAATATTACGTATAACATCTTGTTTATGAATCCATTCATTTTGCTCTGTGATAAAGATGGCATAGCCTGTTCCTCTTATTATTACTATTCATGAACTTCTGAGATGGATGAGATAAATTAGATGTTTACCTCATTGTAGAACACTGCTAGGAAAGCTGGCTAATGTTAGCTAGCCTGACTTGCAGAATCCACAATGTTCCATCTGGTGTTGATGTTGCTAATTGAAGACAAATTAACACAGATGGGAGCTGAATATCAAAATTGCTTAATTACGATAGAATAACATGCCCAGTCAATAATTCAGGCAATATCAACGGACTACCCTCAAGCTCTAAAACTGGTCCCACACACACCACCCACCAGAACATGCATACATACACCGATCAAAATGTATGCATACTGCACTTTGTTATTCTGAACTACTGACTGACTTTATATATACTTAGAACAGTTCAACTAATATTCATACTATTGTTCACTGAACACTACAGCATCAGTATAAATTGCCACATATTTTGCACATACATATACACACTTTCTCTGCACCAGTACACATCTGTGTTTCTTGTTTATTCTGCATTGTCTACTGTCTATTTATTGTCTTTTGTACTTGTATATACTGTCATCCCATGAGCAGTCAAGTCCTATTGTATACATATAATGGCAATAAAGTTGAAATGAATCAACAATAAGTTTATTTTCACCAACAGTGGTCGATTCTGGAGGATGAAATAACTGCTGCAGTTGTGCCAATCCATAAAATTTCCATTGGATTTTGAATTATGAATGAGTTGGATTGTCCAGGCTGGTTACAGATGAATACGGTAGTCACTGAGGTGCTGGATTAAGCATTGTTTCTAGCTACATTCATTGATATTAAATTCTATATTAGAATTTAGAAGGTGTTTTTATTTACACAGAAGAGTAGTATAATTAAAAACAGTCTGCATTATCAGGAGTTTCACTAATGGGCACTATCGGCACTGGTGTTAAGGAGGAGCATGCAGCCCAAAACAATGTGTAAAGATGCTGTTCTGCCATTGCTTCATATATTCACAATAGTTCTTTCAGAGTGCACCACTCTTCTTTAAAAATCCTGCACATATACATATACACAACTCCTGGTTTGACCAATCAGTGCTTCAGTAAATTGTGCTCATGATGTAATTGATGATATTAACAAGTCTCTGTGGTGGCTGTGAAGGTGACCAGGACAAATATGGACCCAAGAAATTCTTGTTACTTTTTATTGTTTTTCTGTTTATTTGAATTATGAATATGACTTTATTCTAATGTATATTGTGATAAACTCACTGCTGAGGTAAACTGTTTACAAATTTGCTTAGATGCCTAAAGCTTTCTCACAGTACTGTATATATACAGGGTGAGTCAAAAGTCACAGGACACCCTTTGATTTCAGAAACAAAAGGGAAAATGATATATCTGAATACCCCAGCCAATAATGGGTGAAAGTTCAACAGAGAAAGTTCAAAACTTTTGTTGTCTGTCACAGGTAACTGAAGATGGAATTGACGAAAGAAGAGAGGATTGAGGGGATTCTGTGTCCAGGGAACGCAGCTGCCATATCATAGCCGCAGACTTCAACAACCGACACCCAGAAAGACCACCAATTTCACACAGTACTGCTGCATGCCTCCTCATAGCAGCGTCGTAAACACTAACACAATAACCACCATGTCAGTAGGCTGTTCATAGAGAACTGATAAAGTTTTGAATCCATTAATTGTATATGCTATACAGAGCGAGCTTATACGGCACAAGCATGTGACGACATCTTTTGGAGTTTGCACAAAACAGTGGTTGATGAAAAAACTTCAATTTACATTTTCTTTTACTGAATTTTTGCAAAACTTTTGCAAAACATTTGAAAGGAAACCCTGCTTATGTTTTAACACAGGTGTCTCTGGTGCAACAGTGTTCCAGAAATGTCACACAATTCGATAACATGTCCAGTATATGCTTGAGTATTCATGTTAATAGTCTGCAGTTGACTGTGGCCTTATGTCCTATGACATGACATATAGCTTGTAGGCCTCTTATGTAAAGTTGGATGGATGGCGTGCAACTTTGAAAGCAAGACTAGGCAAAAGTGAGTGTGAGTGTGATGGGTGCATAGGCTCAGACAGACAGGATGGTCTGGTGATGCGCTCAGACAGGCGACTGCTGACGACAGCCACAGGGCGTCTGCCTGTCTCTCTCCATTGAGATCACCTCCCCCACCCACTGCCCCTCTCGTCTCATCAATGCCTTCTCCCTTACAGTCTGTCAGCCAGGCCACACTCAGCTCTGCTTTGACTGCCTTCAGACTCAAGGAACACATGTTGAGTCACGTGAACAAAACTACAAAAAGTGCTGATCCAGAATCCTTTTTTTGCCTTTCAAACACAGAGTATTACATGGACAGATGGTAGATTATGATGGATAAGTATAAACATAAAATACTGAAAGCTAAGCTATTTCAAAGTTTCTAGTTCTCGACTGTATGCAATTCCAGATGCATGTATAAGTGTTTAGTGCATTTTCTATTCTTCCAGTGTCATGGAGAAAGGATGGGCATGTTCAGCTCTAGAGGACCGTTGTACTGCTTTTAGTGTTTTCATTGCTCTAACACACCAGTCTCAACTCACAGAAGGCTGTGGAAATGATCTGATGACGTTAATTAGGTGGATTAGAGAAAGGAAACATTGTGCAGTCTTGTGGTCTACTAAGGACTAGAACTGGGACTTAATTAGAACTTCAGTTTTAAATGAAACCTTTTACATAGCCCTTCAGTTGAGTGGTGAAACTTAAGTCTCCCAAGCAAACCTATTTGAGATCTTTATGTGAGAAGTAATTTACTTCCCTTTTGCCCTGCTGCATGGGGTTTTCATATCCACTGGACTACTTGTCATGAAATGTTTGAACAGTGTAAATGCCAACTGGTGTTTTCAAAAGATTTTTAAAACATCTGGCTCTAGACTGTAACTGTAGGAGTATGCAGGAGTATATTTTACCTCCCTCCCAAATTAATCTGCTTTAGCTTAGTACCGCATCAAATGAAATGACATCAAAGCAAAGCTATATGAAAAGGTTTGAACATGAAAAAGTAGTCCAATGTATATTGTACAAGTTTTCATGAAATGTGTTAAATCACATAAACAGACAAACCACTAAATCATATGTACCCTGAGGTACACATTGTCTTTAATCATAACAGCAATAATTAAATGTTCTTATTTTTCAATACCAAGTATTAACCTGTACTGTAACTTACTCACACAAGTTTAGCAGCCTGAAGTCTGCTGTTAGCTCTCAAGTAGTTTTGTGTCAGTCACTGAATGAGAAAACTCCTCTGCAGGATACCACAAATGTAATTAGTAATAAGTGTAAAGCTCATACATGAAAATAAACAGTATGTTGCTTTAATAATGAGATAATGAGAGACTTTGTGCATTTCTTTATGTATTACTGCATAAAGTATTATATCACTGGCATACATTACATTACATTACATTACATTTACATTTACATTTAGCAGACGCTTTTATCCAAAGTGACTTACAAATAAAGCAACAAATTAATCATTGATATTACAAACTATTACAAACATTACTCATAGCTAAACACCATGGAAAAGAGATAACATCTCTTATAATCTCAGGTTATAAAACATTCAGCAGGTAAATAGGAAGGTTCATGTCTAATGAGGGTCAGGAACAGCTGTAGATCACTCGCGCTAGCAGGCTGTTGAGAAATAAGCAAATTACTCAACTATACACAATACACAAAATAGCAAAAAACAAAAGGCAAAACATAGTTTATAGGACTTAATCAAGTATTTTCACTGCTTTTTGATAAATTTATGGCTTCAGTTGCAGTTCATTTTTCTCTTAGTGCAGCTCAATGAAGGACGTAATGTGATGCTCAGACATGATAAGAACTGTGCTTTACAGCAAAGGCTTGGTGAGGCTGTTGATATAAAATGTTGCAGGACATCAAACTGAGTAATATGCCTAATACAGTACTGTAATTGAATCACATGCAGCTCTTTTTGTTTTGATTGTGTTTCTTTTATCATTTTGAAACATTCCCACTCTGTATGAGTCTTTTGCTTTTGACCTGTTAGATCTCTTCATATTTTAAGACGATGAGATCCTGAAACAGTGACTGGTTTCAGGACTAGCGACAATCAACCAATGTATCCAATAAGAAAGTTAATTCTCATTTTCTGTTTCCATCTATGCAGAGCAATTATGTGGACGCCCCCAGCAATGTTGAACCCACTAGGCAATCACCTACTCAGCCTATAACTGGCACTGGACCTCAATATACCTTCACTGGCCATTTCAGTAGGTACATCTACCTTGTATCAACACTCACTGTCCATTTAATCAAGCTCACATACTTTGTTAGTCCTACCTTTACCCCATACATCAGTAGTAAGAACCCCCACAGGACCACCATTTAGAAGGTATAATTTGGGTGATGGGTCATTTTCAGCAATGAATTGACACTGATATGGTGGTTTTAAACACCTCACTGTCATTGCTGGACCGAGAAGAGTCCATCAACTAAAAGTGTACCACTAATGAAGGACTAGAGGATTACTAGCACAAACTGTACAGCAAGAGATGAGCTATAGAGATGAGATTAATATCTACAAGGTAGACCAACAAGGTGTCTATTAGAGTGGACAGTGAGTGGACACAGTGTTAAAAAACTGGGTTTTTAATCTGCACGCATCAGATTGAAACCCTGATGCTTACCTACAATACCAAAAACAGACCAGCCCCTCCCTACCTGATGGCAATGATCAAAACTTGAACTGTACCTTTAATCTTTTGAACTTCAGGTACACCTCAGCTTGACCCACCATCCTTCAAGACGAGTTGAAGACAAGCATCAAGACTTTTCTCAGGTGGTGGAATGAACTCCCACTGGCTATCCAAACAGTAGAGTCTTCAAACGAAGAGTGAAGACACATCTCTTTTTACAGCACTTAAGTGAGCACTGAGTTAAATATTTATTGTAATATATTGCACTGCACTGTGTTTAACTGTTTCTTTTCTCTAGGTATCAACATGACCTTTTGTTTCTAGCAGTATCTGAGCTCAGGACTAGCTTACTATCTAACCTATTTGTAAATAGCAAAGATACTTTCTCTAGATAGACAACAAAGCCCTTTTTGTAAGTTGCTCTGGATAAGAGCATCTGCTAAATGCTTTAAATGTAACTCCAGTAGCACTGCTGTATTTGATTTCATTCGTACCTGCGCACTACCACGACAGTGTCACCACTGTGCAACCATGATCTAACACCCAAATAATACCTGTTCTGTGGTAGTACTGACTGTTGATGAATGGGGTAAAGGAGGGGTAACAAGTTATGCACCTATGTGGTAAGCAGACCTGAGAAAATGGACACTAATGGACAGAAAGTATAAGAAGCTACATCTAATAAAGTGGTCAGGAAGTGTATTATCAACCTACTGTATGGATTCCAAACTGCAGTTTTCAAGTGGTGTAATCAATTCAATGTGGTCAATAAATCAACCATTATTTTCACTCGGAACCTCATTTTGGATGCAGCCGAGTATTTACAGCAAAAAGGGATTGAAAAAGAAATTAAAATGGAAATAAATCAACAGAACAACATGAACAAATGAACAAAAATCAACAAAATCAAACACTAAAATGTTAAATTTAAATGTTGCACAGGAAAAAAAATTAAGAGAACCATTAAATTTTTATTTAAAGGTAAACAATCAAATGAAACCAAGATAATACATCAATTAACACAATTTCAACACGAAAGGATAAATAAGGCAAACTCACATTTAAACAGTTAAGTAAAAGGATGATAGAAAGTAATAATATATGAATAAATAATGAATAAAAACATTCATAGGATCAAATGGAGTTAAATTTTAATCAGCAAAATAAAATGAAATAAATAAATTAAATTAAATAATCATTTCATTACTACTAATAATATTATTATTTGTTTGCTTTTTTAATGATGCTGTTATGGCAGAGCTTTATAGCTTTGTCTAGCCCCGTAATCAGTAAGCTGAGGGCAGCAGTGGCAGGACACAATCTCTTAGTACGAGGAAGAAACACTGAGAGGAACCAAAACTCAAAAATCCCATCATCCTCTGGGACACACCAGATAGTAGAGTTATGGGGTCACAGATGAAATTTGCATGAATTGGATTAAACTGAGGTTCTCTGAAAGATTCATAAGACACTGCAGAATCTACAAAGTAACATAAATGATAACTCTTAGTTATTAGCCATAATTCCGAAGGGCTAATCCTTGGTCTGTACCCTCAGTGATAGCTTTAAACCAGTTTAACCTAATCTGATTAAAAAATGTATTTAGCAGTAGAGATAGGAAAATAAACAAGTGTTTTCCCTGCTCCAACACCGCTGATTGAGCTTAGCAACTAATGGTCAAGCTTACAAGGTACCGGAAGACATTAAACAGCTGCCCTTCAGTAATGGAGCTGGAGAAAAGCAACACCATCTGGACAGCGAATCAGTAAACTGAGCAGTATGTGTGTTCTGCTCAATGGTTTGTGAGACTCTACTATGCTGGCAAACAGAATTGCTTAAAAGAAGCCTGTTGAGTCTGTGAGGGTTCTATGAATATTATTAATGAATTAATCATTATGAATGCTTTGATGGAATAGATGATAACAGTACAATGCCTGGAGCAATAACATAAATATCAACACCTACAATCCATATTAGTCACTCTGCCTTAATCTCATAGCACGATATGACATCATTAAAGAGGAAAGGCAGACAGTCTAATGAATTGGACAAACGAGTGGGTAGATGCACATCCGCCAGCTCATATGCATACTAGCCTACTTGCACTCCACAACTGAAGATGCTGTGGAGGTTTATTTTGAGATACTTAATTGTGTTGAACTTCTGTCAGATATCCAACAAAAATATAGATTAAGTAAAGGAAAAGCCAATCATTCCAGGTAATTCCAGGTTTTAGTAACAGAAATGAACTAAAATAACTAAATTCAAGTCAAACAATTTTGTGCAAAGCATGGTCAACTGTTAAACTAAACCTTCCAATTTAAACATTTCAGCAAGATCTATACAAACACAACATTCAGAGTCTTTTGTCAAACTTCAGCCTCAAAATCTTTACCAGTGACCCTGACTCTGCGGAGTACTATTAGTAATAGTGTATTACAAAAATGTTTTTTCCACTTTAGCTAAGGACTTTTACTGCCTTTTACTTTTATTGCCCTGTTATGGCTCCACAGCAGAACTAGATTTTTAGGTAAAAGGTTTTCCTTTTGTTTTTTACCCATCTATACTGTTATGCCACTTTTTCTTTCATTTATTCTGTCTTCACCCTTCCGTTTTTGTAACACGGGGGAGCGATGATGAGGTGGACACATATGCGAAGAGAATCGACATTTATTAGGGGCAAATCCAAATTCAGGGTCAAAACAGTCCAAGGTCAGAGAACCAACACAGAGAGATCGGGGGACAGACATAACAAACAGAAAAACAGAGTAAATACCCAATGGAGGCCAGAAAAACAAACAACAAACAATACAAAACATAGGCCAAACAAAGCAATACTTTGTTATACCGTATCAAACACTACAAAGTCCAGCAAACAACTAGCGAACAACATAGGGCTTAAATACAGAGGCAACGAGGGTTAATAAGACACAGGTGGTACAATTAAGGGCAGGGTCTGGAAACAAGGGGGCAAGACCGGGAAGGAAGCAAAACAAAAGCACATGGACAAGTGTGGACAAGACCAAAACCAAAGCAAAAGCACATGGGGAACTGGGAGGGGCCAATCGTGACACGTTCTTCCATAAACTGCTATTACAATTCCATAAACTTGACTTCAATTGTCCTGTTTAAGCTTAATCATTGAACCATTTATTTATGTTTATTTTCAGTTTACATTAAATCTATATTAAATCAGGTGATAGTTTAAATTTGATTGTGTTTCATTTACCTCTCTATCATTGATTGCCTCTTTTGCATCTCTGTACTAACTGATTATTGTAAAAGCACATATTAAACATATGCTCTAAAAAGGCTGCCTGTATTAAAGCCCAGCAAAAGGGAAAGGCAGCTACTCATATGGTTAATGAGACAAACTTTAGTCTAGTGTACCTGCTGATTTCTTAATGCTGCATGATACTATACCTTCAATATGCTGCTTAACAGTGAACTTTCTCATGTCACTTGTACTCTGTTATGAATAGGTAACACAATCTAATCTCTAATATAGCTGACTATGAAGCCTGAAACGGAGCAGCAACTGATTTGGTCCATGCAACTGAAGTAGTCCAAGCAAAAAAATGAAATATAGGGTTTTCATTTTACAGTCTTAATGTGTTTATTGTGCTCATAACAACTCTCAGTTAGCTGCATTTTGCCATAGTGATGTTATGTGTTAGCTTATAGCCTGTGTTCTGCACAAATGAAAATCTCAACAAGTCAAAGTTACTCTGGTTCTCTGGGCTGTAACCTCTGGTACAGAGACAAACAGAGCAGGCAATTCAGTCTATGGCTGAGCCACAGCTGTACTGAGGTCAGCTGAGAACCTGTTACTGCTCGCTGTACAGTTTCACCACTTTTTGAATCTCATAAAACCCTGAGAAACTTCTGAGCTCGGAGTCCTGACGCTAGTTACGAACGTCACAGGCGCTGATTACTGAAGTAACTGCGGGCAGCAATGATTGATAAGCGGTGATTGGAGGTTTGAGAAAATAATGCAGAGCTGGGCAGATTTTGAATGGCCACATGCTTCAATGACAGCGCTCACAGAGACCAAATCAAATTTCATATAAAAAAGAAAATCAGGCATAATATTCTGTCCCCACATTTAAGACGAACATCAATCATTTGGAGATGAACAGACTTATTTGCATTTATAATCACTCCTGCTGGTTTCTGGATACCTTTAATCTACAACAAGAAACTGTGAAACACTAAGTCGCGAAGCCAGCTTCTCGTTCGAATTCTCCCTTTCCACCTTAAATGGCGCAGCAGTAACGTACATTCTGCCGCCTCAGGCACATTTAAGGTGAAACGCGAATATTCAAACCAGAAGCTGGTAAATGAGAATCGAACTTCAGCCTCTGAAAAAGTCAGACGTTCAGAGACGTTTTACATGTTAAAGTTTCCTGACTAATGTGTGAAAGAGGAGTGGCTACAGCTGAGCTAGAAACACTGAAGCTCCGAAAATTTTCATAAGGGAAAATAGCCCCCATGTAGCCCACTCCCCTGCTGTGAAGCGATTAATGCCTATTGTCTTGGTAATGATAAGGAGTGCGTTGGAAGCACCAACCTGAATGAACGTCTATTCCGGGTTTCTTGAAGTGCTAGACGGGTGGCTCAGCAACATCACGACACCAAGTGGGGATGCACCTTGACAGAAAGAGAGGAGAGATTATTAGGCATAGGCCTCTTGTACTCGCAGCGTATTTGAACCTTCTGGTCCATGATGTCGATGCCACACTGCAAGGAACAATTCAAAGAAGTATAAGTTACATTTTGAATAAAATGTTTCATAACAGAAAAAAATCAGTACAGCCACATGTAGTTGTAGCTAACAGTTGCTACACAGCCAGGGACCCTCCTTCCTACATTTGCGAGAGGTGTAGTTGCCACACGCAGCACACTGCTCTGTGCTGTGGTTTCGGTTGCAGTGTTCCTGCACCTGACACTGTGTCTTCTTTCCAGGAGCAGGCGGAGGACGTGGAGTTATCCTTATTGCCTTTTCCTGTAGATAATGATGACGAAGTTCCCCAGTAAGAGCACGTAGAAAGTCTCTCCTACTCTCTGTGGACCCCATGCAGGCCATGTACAAAACATGCGGGTTCATTGCTGCCAAGTCAAGCAAGTTGTAGAAGCTAGCAACTGGCCACCGGCGGGTTCCTGCGCGCACTGTATACGCACGCATTTTCTGGTCCATGATGTCCAAACCACACTGCGGAGAAGAATTCAAAAAAGTGTGTTACACTTTGAATAAATTCCTTCATTTATGACAAATTAATTTTGCAATGCCAACACATATATACATACCTTCATCCGGCTGTAGTCTGTAACCATGTTTGGTTTCCTTTTGTGGGTTGGTGCATAGCGCTGAGAACACAGACTGTTTTATTTGTCTTGGGGGCGTACACCGTCAGCATAGCACCATCAGATCTGTACACTTGCGTGGAGAATCTCTCACGTCCCTTGGCATTTTTTGCTTTAACTGCAGAGGAATTTCCTGTGTAATCTTGTTGATCGTTGCAAGCAGAGTTGTACTGCATTTCAGCAGTCTGCTAGCCAGCAAGAGAGATGTGAAGTAATTGTCTGTGGTTACAGTTCTGCCCTTGCCCAGGTATGGTTCCATGAGTATCATAGACACTCTGTCTCCCTTTGGGATGATTGGGGTCCTTTCCCAAATATGGAATTGAATTGCACATGTCCTTGGTATTCAAGTCGGAAGCAACCCAAAAGTTAATTCCAAATTTGTTGGTCTTTGATGCGATGCACTGTAAGAATGGACAGTGGACTTTATAGGAAACAGCCCGGGTGTACTTGTTGTCAAACCGCAAGTACCGCATAATTTCTTTGTAGCGATCACGTGACTTCGTCTCCTTGATTGAGGGCACAGCGTACATTGCCAACCAACATTCGACCATCACAGCAATTGGGCAGAATGTTGCTCGAAGAAACAGAACTGCTAAGAATGCCATCAGCTCACTGACAGAAAGGACAACTCCAGCTGTTGTCTGTTATGCGGGCTTCATGGACTGTGCATTCTGTGATGATCCTCAGCTTCTCTATGTCGACCAGGTACAGAAAGTTCTGCAGTCTGTTTGTAATCCTACGCTGTATGAATAAAAGTAAACAAATAAAGCAAAGTTAATTACACATACTAAATATCAGTCAAACACCAGCATAAACACAAAAAATATTAATTTACTGTACCTTTGCATTCTCTGTAGGCCCTGCTGGCTTACTGAACATGTTGGTCGAACCGCTGACACGAGTGCGTTCGATGTCAACCTTCTTCCAAACTGTTCCGTCTTTCGCTTGTACACTTGGTGCAGGTGTGTTGTTAGCCTGTGGCAGCAAACGCTTCTTTCTTGGAGGACTGTGGTTCAGCTCATCAGATGTACTACAGGTGTCTTGATCACGCTTCTTTCTTGGAGGGCTGTGGCACTCTTCATCCGATGTATCACTGGTATCTTCGTAAGTAAAGGAGAGTTCCTCTCCCCCATCGGACTCACAGTCGTCCATGTTAGTAAGAATAGCCAAAGCTTCCCCAGCAGTGTAAATCCAATGGTGTGCCATTGCGCTTTCTGTCTACTCCAAACAGGATAGCAGGATAAAATGTAATTCACCTGCATTTGTGTGTCTGCTTTTATCATGACCCTGAAGAACACGCCCACCTCAGCTCATAGTGATGTAAATCCATGGTGCTTCATACATCATGCCAATACTGCGGTAGTGACATGCATACACAATCTGTGGTGGTTCCCAGGCATGAAATATGCATATGTGAACGGCCATACCCCTCACTGAAAAGAAAAATCAAAGTTATATCTGTCTGTCTGTCTGTCTATCCCTTGCTACAGTACATTGACAGAGTAGTAGACTACAGAGAGAGAAGGTTATAATTCACGGGCACATAGTAGCATATTATTAGTAGTAGCATATTAGGGCACATATTTCTTTTTGTTCTTAGTGGAAAAATAACTATTATATAATGATATTTTTCATGATCAAACAATTTCAGTTCCGCATTCTGTTTGAAGTCGCATAAGCGCTATTTATGCTAATAACACCAATAATAAATAATAATAAAAACGAAGTTGTAATATTTGACACACACAGAGACACGGCACGATTAAGTAGTACTGTATAACTGGATCCAAAAATGGTATGTATAATGATAGATTGAACATTTTTAGTTTTAATTTACTGTAGAAAATCAAATATAGTGATGATAATGATATGGAGATATTACACTAACAACAACAATCAGTATATTATATATTGATATATTTACAGACATAGGGAGAGAAAGACAGATGTTACTAGCAGTACTCGTAGGCTTTCTGGATGCACCACAGAGCTGCTGCCTCAGTGCCTCTCTGTGAATTAACATAATAAAGGTTGACTTATGGTCCTGCTAATTGCTGACAAGAAGGAGGGGTGATGTCCTGAGGATCCTGAAATCTCAGTCATGCTAGTGTTAAAGAAGAGCAGAGCGAGTCTGCGTTTTCCTTTATATTATGTTTTTAGCCTGTAGTAACACATCAGCACACAATGAGACTTATTTACAGCAAAGATGGTAAAACAATATGAAATGCTTCGGTTGGGACCCCTGAGTTAAGCCTACTAGTAAGGGGTGATCAGCGCATGGGAGCAGCACATGCCCATTTGCTCAAGCTGTCTGCAGCCCAGTCAGGCTAGCAAAATTGTAGCAAAAGTTTTTGCTATAGCAACACAAAAATTTGTAGGCGCTACAGCTCTTAGCTACATTTCATCATACTGTAGCGGCTACAGCTACTAGCTACTAAAAATTGTAGCTAACTGCAAAAATTAGCACGCTACTTTGCTACTCCCTCATCCCTGCTAAAGTTTTTGTCTTAAATGTGACAATCGTGACAGTCAGTATGCTAAGAATGATACTAGCGTTAGCCCTGTAACTAAAATTAACACCCTGTCACTGGTTCTCACTGCCCACCCGCTCTGATATCTCCTCATCCTCCTTTTTCACGTTTTCTGTTTTTACAACATTCGTCCAGCTGCCCTTTACATTATGTGAAGATTCCATAATGAATGGACCAAAATGAATTTACATTTACAGCATTTAGCAGACGCTCTTATCCAGCATGACTGACAAAAAGTGCTTTGTCTATCTAGAGTATCTAAAGTATCTTTGCTAGTTACCAACAGGTTAGAGAGGAAGCCAGTCCTGAGCTCAGATACTGCTAGAAACAAAAAGATCAGAGTTGAACACAGAGCAGTGCAATACAGTAAAATACAATACCATAAGTGCAGTACAACACATGACAATCAATATTTAATTCAGTGCTCAGTTAATAGTTCTAAATTACTTCAATTTGTGTTTTTTAAAGTTACATTCAGTGCAATATATATATAAATATTTCTCTTTTTGAGATTGCCATGAGAATAAGATTATTCAACTTATTGTTGTTTTTTCCTAATTTTAAGCAATTTTATTTAAATAAATTGTCTTAATCTACTGGTAGATAGTTTTGCTTAATTTAAGACCTGATGAATCTGATGTAGATTTTTCTTAGAACAAATTTAAGAAAAAAAAATTCATAACAGGTAATATACGCAAACTTTCTCTTACTGGGTCAAGTTCATTAAAGTGTTTGTCTACTTGAGTTTTTACTTCATGGATGTTCCACTGCCATTAGTACCTTGGAATGTTCTGGGAGTGTACAAAATAACAAGCACCACATGAATTATTCACTCTCGTCAGCCATTTTATCAGAAACGCCTATGATGCAGTGAGTATTTCTGTTATTTGTGCACTCCCTGTGTGTCGTGTGCAAACGTTTGAACAACTCTCCTCAAATTACATGCTTTGTTTTGTGTTACAAGTGAAAATAAGTTCACACATCCTCTACAGGTCATGTGTAAATTCATGTTCTATTAATATTAGCTCATTTCACAATGAGCTGCACAACCCCCAGCATGCTCTGCTACGTAATGTGTGCTCTGAAAACACTCCCCCTACAACGATCTGTAGGAAAGGTGTCAGGTGTCTTTTGTTTAATCTAATAAGCAGGTTTAAAAACTTTAGCTTCTGGCTACATTTGAAGCAGTCGTCTGTAGGCTAATGTAGCCTATTATTTTATGTAAACAATTTGTTTTCTTTTCAGAATTAAATTTTTTAATAGTATTCAAGTAATCGTGTTATATTTTAATAATGTCATATGTTTGTTTGGCATATTTCTCATATCAAAATGTTAATAAAAAATGAAATAAAACATAGGCATTCTCTGGTCCATAGATTTGTGGGTTTTTTTAACATTACCCTTTTAGTGGCTGGGCTTGACACCCCTCCTCTACAGGGAACTAATGTTTTTGGAATTTTTGTACAAAATTTTGTGCAGAACATAATGGAAAAAATAAAACATTTAATATAAATTGTGCTGTAACTTTCAAACAGGCCACATTTTGTATTGTTTTTTTCCAGTACACTAAATTCAGCAAATAAACAGTTCCTGTACATTAAAGTGTGCAGAAGCATGTCCTCTGTAGAGGATGTGTAACTTATTCTCACTTCAAAAAACAACAATAGTTCGACCAGGGGTGCCCAAACTTAAGTACTTTCATGTCAGCGCCTGTACTTACCATATTTTTTTATTGTAAACTTTGTACAATTTGTCTTTGCAAAGCTGGTTTGAGTGCCATAAGGGAACATTCTGACTTAAACACATTAGAATGCTTTTCTAGAGGAGATGGATCTGACAGCAGGAGTCACTCTCTCCCTGTTGCGGGGTGGTGGTTAAGTAGCATGTAGATTTATATTCACACAACACAGTCATCACTCCCAGATTAAATGTAAGGGTGTGAAATGCCTCAAATCTCCTATAAGGCAGGCATGAAGAGACTTGCGAGGGCAGGGATTTGGGGATGACTGAACTGAGATAAACGCATAAGTACATTTAAAAATGCTCCAAACAATGCTCTAAAGCACAGGGTGCTCAAGTCTGGTCCTGAAGGTCCAATGTCCAGCACAGTTTGGTGATTTACCTGCTTAAACACACCTGATTACACTCATCTGTTAAATGTCTGTTTAGTAGGTGTGTTTGAGTGTGGCACTACCAAACTGTGCTGGACTAAAGGCAGGGCTCTCAGTCCTGGTTATGGATTATGACCGCACATTCTAGAGCTTCCTGTGCTGCCAGCACACCCTGATACAATTAATGAACAATATGCAAGGCAGCAGAGCTCCAGGACCTGGGTTGGAAAGCACTGTTGGAAGAGATAACCAAAGGATTTAGAATGCAAAGCATATTAAAATCTTGTAGCTCTATTTAAAAACACCAGCAACACTTTAAAATACCAGCATCATTTTATGACGAATGACTAAATTATATACAATAAAACTCTCACATCATTGATGTTGTATTAATGTTAAACTTACCATACAGTAACATACATTCAAACTACATTTTTTTGTAAGTTGCCATTTCAGAGATAAAATGTTTTGTTCTGACAGCATCTGTTTGAAAGCCTTTGCTTTTATCTGTAAATCCTGGCAGAAATGTCGCAGAGGCCTTCGGAGAGTCCTTTTGTATTCATGGTGGAGTATTTGATTTGTAAAAGGTTACCCGATACAGGAATTTCATTTGTCAATTTCTGGGGATTCAATTTTTTCCTCACAAACCTTCTGATTCTCCTGCTCCCAGTCTTTTCACTAAAGGAATCTTTTTATATTTTCTTATCTAAAAGACACAGAGTGATATTATCACTAATTCATATCTCACTCCTGGAATTACATTGAGGGCTGCCAAAATGAACAGGCTTGGTGAACAGATTTCTGATTGGTCAGGTAGATGGCTGGTGTTGTTGCTGATGCTGTAATGCGCACCTGTGACCATTCATCCCAGCCCTCAGTACTCCAAGCTGGCCATGTTACTGCTTATTATGCACCTTGCAGTCTGAAAAGGTCTACCAGCGGTGATTTATGTGGTCAGAAATTCTCATTATATTCCATGTTCCAAGACTACATTACATAGGCAGTGGAGGTGCTGGAGTGAAAATGTAATTTAGTAATTCTGTATGTCAAATTTGTCCAGCAAACTGGCCTTAAATGTTAGAAGATCAGCAAGTGTGAAATACTGTAACTAGATATAGAAAATACTGTGTGAGAAAATCTATGTAAAAAAATAAATAAATAAAGTGCTTGTGTTTACAGGAAGACAGGAAGGGCTGACAGTGTGTTTACTGAAGATAACTGAATAAGCACTTTTATTCTAGTAGATTCGTTCTGAAGGAACAGTTTATTTCAGTAGCCTTTCCACGCTCATCCAAGGATTTGCAGTGCTGTAGTCCTAAGAAAAAGTGGCTGTATAAATATGTGCCAGCCCAGCACATCCGTTGAGTCCGTTGAGTGTTTGTTTACTCTAAAAAGTAAATTCATAATCAGAATGAACTTTCACAAGCTTTCAATCACAACCTATTTTTACCTGATATAATATGGTCATGTCCGTGGCTGCTGGATGAACACTCAACACAGTGGTATTTGCAGAAATGGTCATTGGTCATTGCTGAGTGCTCGGGCCCCGCCTTTCTGCCGGCTCTCTCGGCCGTCATTGTCGGGGCCCAGGGGGCGGGTGCATGCCACAGTCATTAATAAAGCAAACCCAATTATTTAATGTTCAGAATATGAACTTGACCAATCAAACTGTGCTACAGGTTTCAACACTACAGGCTGAAGATATGTGGTGAAGAATACAACTCCACAGGTCAGAAGAGCATGATGGGCCCTTTCCACTGAGCCCTGGTCTGCACTACTAGCTTTCAGGGAGATGTGGATGCTGGAACCACATTCATTTGCATCAAAGATGCTCATCTGCGTCCGAGGTCTGGAGAGCCAGAGAAATTTAGAGCACCATAACTGAAAATTCAAGTAACCTTTACGAGTTCAAACTTCACAGGGTTATAGGGCGGCATCTCCAACAAGACTTTTATTGTAGTCTTTGGGAAACTGGAGATAACAATGTTCAGTATCTGATCTTTGAAGCACTGTAGATTGACAGAGAAATGTCAGAACAAAGCCAAAGTCCAGAGATCATTACAGTGTGACGCCCTTTCCGAGAGGCCATGAATCCTGGCCTTGAGGGGACTGGAGATACAGACCCCAAAATCCCCAGGTTCCTCACCAGCGTCCATGTTATTATTGTCGTAATCATGTGATGAGTGACTGGTTGGCATCAAGCTTGAAGTGTCATCAGCGAGCAATGAAACTGAGAAGTCGACCAGTCAGTCTAACCCCTAGTAGATGTATGCATAGTCATTATTAGAGGTCAGTATCCAGTTATTGAATTTTTCATTTGTGGCTGCCAATATTTGGGATCGTCTACTTGTTTTTCCCACCGACAAGAAAATGTAAAAAAATATACTTCATATCTATTGCCATATTTTTACAAGAATTAAGTGTGGTTGAAAAGTTTTCTTCCACCGTTTGCCTAATGCCATTGGGAATAAGAACAAATTGGCAGTAAGAACAAAACATTCAGACAATAGTGGCTATGGATGTCAGTGTGCAATTCCCCCCCTAAAATGTCCTCATGTGAAGATCAGAGACCATATGTATACCACGCATCCACTGGTCATGCAGTAGTGAACTGTAATGAAAATAAGCATTCTGAAATAACTGAAATAAGCATTCCACTCTCCACAGGTCACGTGCGGAGTAGTCTCATGCTGATTACTTTGATGTCTTAGAGGTCAGTAAACCGGTGCAACAAATAATCTCTGAGGGCCTTGGTGGATCTCCATTACGCACCTGTTTGACACTGTAATGACATAGTGCAGCTATAGGGATTGTTCAATGGGCAGCTTGCAAACAGTGGTTAGATCCACCAGGTGACGTTTGTCCTAGATTTTGATGTGTTTAATCCTGGCAGTAGTGACGCAGAAAAGTCACATCTGGATATTCGGTCATTCTGTGGCCACTGACTCACTGACTTAGTGTAAATTATATTTTGGCCAAGCAAGCCGAAATATTTAGAACAAATGTGAAAACAGAGTAAGAGTACTGATAACCTTAACTACAGGCAAAAATCAGCTGAGTTTACAAATCCTGCAGTGAAAAATCCTCCGCATGTATTTCTACTTCAGGCAAAGCACATACAGTTAGGCCCAGAAATATTTGGACAGTGACACAATCTTTATGATTGGACTCTGCATGCCACCACATTGGATTTGAAATGAAACAACTAACATGCAATTGAAGTGTAGACTTCTAGGTTTAATTCAAGGGGGTACACAAAAATATCCTATGGTTGAAATTCCTAAACATTTCATTTTTCTACAAAGCCTCCTCATTTCAGGGGCTCAAAAGTAATTGGACAAATTTACTTTACCATAAATAAAATGTTCATTTTTAATACTTTGTTGAGAATCCTTTGCAGGCAATGACTGCCTGAAGTCTGGAACTCATGGACATCACCAAACGCTGAGTTTCCTCCTTGGTGATGCTTTGCCAGGCCTTTACTGCAGCTGTCTTCAGTTGTTACTTGTTTGTGGGTCTTTCTGCCTTAAGTTTTGTATTAAGCAAGTGAAATACATGGTCGAATGGGTTGAGATCTGGTGATTGACTCAGCCATTGCAGAATATTCTACTTAAAAAACTCCTGGGTTGCTTTCACAGTAAGTTTGGGTCATTGTTCATCTGCACTGTGAAGTGACGTCCAATCAACCTTGCTGCATTTGGTTGAATCTGAGCAGAAAGTATATCCCTGTACATGTCAGAATTCATCCGGTTGCTTCTGTCTTCTGTCACATCTTCAGTAAACACTAGTGACCCATTGACATTGGAAGCCATGCATGCCCATGCCTCCACCATGTTTTACAGACGATGTGGTGTGCTTTGGATCATGAGCCATGAGGGAATAGCCCATGCAGCCCATGAAATAGCTTTTGAGATAATTGTCCAATTACCTTTGGACCCTTGAAAAAGATGCAGCTACATATTAAAGAGCCGTAATTCCTAAACCCTTCCACCAATTGGGATGTGAATACCCTCAAATTAAAGCAGAGAGTCTGCACTTTAAGCTCATGTTGATTATACAACTGTATCTTTAATATGTTTTGGTAAACAGCTAAAATATCAAAACTTGTGTTATTGTCCAAATATTTCTGAGCTTAACTGTAAGTACATGCGTTTAAATGTAGTATCAAAAGAGAATGTACTGTAAATCATTATTTAATTTTTTATTGTTAACAATTTTATTGTTGCCTATTTTTTGTCGTGGCCAACTCCCACCTGCTAGTTAAGTCTCCCCCTATGAAATGAGCCAACTAACACAGGAGGGTAAAGACTAGCACAAGCTTCCTTCCAGAGTCATGTGAAGTCACTGAACAGCTCAACACAGCAGGAGGAGAATACAAATTTTGCTAAGTTGGCTAGCATCACGCAAGTGATGGGGAGAGGGCTAGTAGTTAGGTGTTATTTCAGAGACAAAACATGAAAAACAGAATCTTCTTACCTTTTGAAAAAAGGATTTAATATAGTGCGAAATATCAAAATATACTATACAGTCTGTATATAAAAATAAACTGCAAACCAGTTTTGAATTCCCTGTCTTTGTAATGTCACAAAAACAATGGGCCTCATTCACCAATATCTGCTCATTTTTTTCTTAAATTTGTTCTGGAGAAAGGTTCTAAGAAAAAGTGTACGCCAGATTCATGACGGTTTTTCTTAAACCGCAGTACTGTTCACACCTATGTGTTCTTGGGTGTGTGTAGATTCTCTTCTTACCTAAGAACAAATTCCAAATAAGAAAACACTGGTATTTTGGTGTCAAAATCTTTGTGAAAGCTGCTTAAGTGGGTTTGAAGAAGAACTTTCTTATGAGAATGAGGCCCAATGCATCTTCCCCTTCAGCCTCCATTAGTTTAGCCCCGCCTGATTACAGAGCGTTATAAGGACTGTTTCAGCCCAGCCTTCTTTATGATTGAGGCACAATACAGGGCAGCCAATCAGAAATGAGCTCATTTACACACATATAAGCCTTAAAGGCAAAACAACAAAGACTTGAACAAAAGCTTGTTCAATTCTAGAGAATACAGAGATGCTGAGAAATAGATCTGTAATAATTTATTATGCCAGGCATGTAAACAAACACAAATGTGGTAAATGGACCTTGTTATAAGAAAAATGTTAGAGTCAAGGTGACCTGTGTGGCAGCAGACTTGTAAAACAATAAAACAGTAAAGAGTTTTAAAAAATATAAATGTTCTTTAACTTTAAGGTTCAAAGTTATAGCTGTACAAACAACTTTAAACAAATTAGCCCATTGAAAGATGTGCTGCAATATGACAGATTTAATGTGAAAGCTTTTTTTTCACATTTAAGATATTTTAGACCATCTCATTTTCTTCCATTTCAGAATAGTGACACATAAAATACTAGAGAAAGCTTTAGATAGGAAAAGTACAGTAATAAATAAATTTAAAAAATCACTGTCCACCTAACTATAAGAATTAAACCTCAGGATTTGACAATAATAACATTTAATTATTAAATAAAAGTGAACAAGTGAAAATGAGTCTTCTTTAAATATATTCATTCTACTCAGTTCCAAAATAATACTGCCGAGCATAACGCTCAGTGTATCACCAAAACAGGGAAATATTTTACACTTGAAATTTATTGTATTTATTGAACATTTATAATTAATTATGTTATTAGAGCTTTATGGATGAATAAATATGTGTCTCAGCAATCAATATACTAAAAATAATATATACATATTCAGATATAGTTAAAACTAATCAAGTCTCTTTCTTACAATGGAAAAAAATAAACATATGTTTTGGCTGTTGACACAACTGAGTGTTGTATTCATAGAAACAGTTCAGTAAAAATCTAATTCACTTACCCCACATGCAGTCGATCAGTCAAGACTTGTACGGTGTCAAAATGTAGCTTTTTTAGTTTAGCACTGGAGCTACAAGGCAAATGCTGCTGATGAACACTAATCAAAACAGGTGTGTCAAATGGGATTTATAAAAAACATGTAAGGATATCTCCTTAAAATCATAAAATCCCCAAAGTTGTGTCCATCTTAAGGTAAGATGGACATTACATGGTTTTTTACATGTAGGTAAAACTAAAAAAGCTAACTACAGAGAAGCAAAGAAGAAACTGAAGTACATGTCTTGGCTGACCGACTACATCTGGAGTCGGGGAAATTGTATACATTTGATTGTATTTGCTGAGCTATTACTTTTGTTCATCTACAGCACAGAGTGAAATCTTGCAGCATTCATTTGTATCTAGCTGGACTTAAACAAACACTGAAGATGTTTATTCACTGAGAATGCTTGTGCATTTACACAAGACAATTACACTGAATCATCTGAATGGGAGAGAAATCTAACAAAACAAGGGAAAAATCAGAGACAACACATTAACCTCATTTCAGTGGACTCAAATTGTTTATCATTCAAATCACAGAACAGACCCTTAAGACACAAAATACCTTGGCCAAACTTCAAGGCAATTACTTGAGCACCCAGTCCGTCTCCATATAATTATGCAAAAACAACATTAGCATATCCTTCAGACGAGATCATTAAATTAAGATGATGATCTAACGCAATAATCTGAACCCCTGTACTTTATCTGTGGAGAGAAGTACATTACAGTCTAATGCTGTCCTCTCTCTCAAGGACACCACTCTGCAGAAGCTAAATCTACTCATCCAGCAATTCAGAGATAGCAAGAGGACTCCAGTGTGTCGGGCACAGGCAATTGAGCTGCTGTGGAATACATATTTTTTCCACTGCTCCATTGTTTTATCATATTTTTGGCCTATTTTACATATATATTAAGGTCAAGTGGAGTCTTATAAAAGCAGTTGGCAATGACAGTGCAGTACTGGTGATACGTACGATGGAAAGTCTATAAAAAGCTAATATACTCATAAAGCATGAAAAAAGCATAAATAAAGTCTCTGTGTGAGCTAGTCATTATGAAATCTCTCTCTCACCCACACACCCACACACCCACACACACACTTATATATCGCTGTTGTTGGAAGAAAGCCTTGCATCTCAAAAATAACTTTTTTTTACATAAATCAATGGAACCAGACTTTTTTTCCCCCAAGTCATCTTGGGACTTTTCTTTTCTTTTGGTCTATTCTTCATGAAATTCAAACGCAATGTAAAGAACAACAGCAACATTATGTAAAAAAATAAAAACAAAATGGAGATACAAGGTTTTCTTCTGACAGCAGCAATATATATATATATTGTTGTATAATGTAGAAACCTATATATATATATATATATATAGGTTTCTACACTATCCTGCCAAAAGCATTCGCTCGTCTGCCTTCACACGCATATAAACTTGTGATATCCTATTCTTAATCCAGACTTTGCTTCTTTTCGAACTGCCACTCATGCAATGTCACTGGACAGCCAAACGCTCACAGAGGAAAGCACCAAACACCAGTTCTGTTACGTCAGCTAATGGACGCCTGTGCTTTCATTTCAGGGGAGAAGGGGGCCATCCTACCCACCTAGAGATAGTGAGGCCAATTGTGCTCTCTTGGACTCCCGGCTATGGATGGCTGTAGCATCACCAGGGATCAAACACTTAGACGGTTTCACCACTCGGGAGCCCATCCGCTGAAAATGGGACTCTTAACAAACCTGGTAGACCACCTAAACTGTCACCATCAGATAATCAGCACTTAAGAGTTTTCATCTGTGAGAGAGAGGAGAAAATCAAGATCAATCTGAAAAAATTCACAAGTGTTTCCGTCCGTCCAAACAGTGTAAAAAGACAACCTCAACACTATGAGTCTGAAAGAATGTGTAGCTTTCAAGAAGCTGTTACTGAATAAAGGAAACAAAACAGAAGTTGCTGGTGTTCTCAGAACAATGGACTGTCCACCCCAGAGCCCAGACCTCAACAACACTGCATGTGTTTGAGATTACTTGGATTGTAAGAAAATGCAACCAAATTCTAAGACTGAAGTCTCCTGGAAAGAATGGACACAGTAAATACTGACAAATTATATTATATATAGTTCCTGAGGCTTTTGTATAATGTTCTATTAAATATTTATCTTCTGCTTCATTTCCTGATGCTGAAAAAAGAATAACTTGTAAAGGCCATTTATTTCTGGAAATTAAACAAATGAAGGGTGGTCTCTCTTTTTGCACAGTACTGTATGTATCTGGATTTGGTGACAATTTATTTGAAGGCTACCTACATCATAACACATGCATAAGCATTGAATAGTGCATTTATAAAATAATACTTGAGCATCTGTGCCAGCAATAAACTAGACCTTCCTTCTAAGCTCGATTAATTTGGAATGCGGCTTCATAACATTGTTGTAAATGGAATAAATGTCTACCTCTTTAGTTTAAATGGCATATATTTAATAGAACATCTTGGGTCATCGTGGTTATTAACATGGGCTGGTCATAAATACTTAAATTATGCTTCATAAATAGGTTATTCGTTATTAGTTGTGCATGTGTTATGCAGTACCTATGTATGTGTAACTATACATATAGTTGTACCTTTTTATTTCATTTTAAGCTCCTTACCATCAGTATTGATATACATTACACTTCATGTATGTTCATATCAATTAAGCCCTAGTTTGTTTCAATTTGAAATAATATCACATGCAAGGCTTTTATCTTGTGTTTGAAATATTAAATAACTGCCAAGCAAACATGGATATGAATGTAATGGGTATGAAAAACGTCAAACAAAATGTATTTTATGTTACTGTGAATGTATTAGAGCCATTTCTTTAAAGCAGACTTGGAGAGCTCACTATGGCCTCAGGGAGCAAAATACAGAGATAAAGAATATGGAGGATGAAACAGAATCCATCATGGCTACCATAAAAGACAGTATCTTCATATCTGCTATGTCTTTGGCCTTGTACAGAGTTTACTTTCTGCCTATTTAAAACACTGCTGCTGACTAAAGCACTCTCACTAGTGTACCACATCAGGAGTAGAAGTCCAGTCCATTCTTTTGGCTCTCATCAGATGAGGGGTTGTCAGACTTATACCCTGGGCTGTGCTGGACAGAAGGGGGGAGGCCGTTGTGCCTGGAGGTAAAGGGAGGAGGCACTGTGCTGGACGGCCTTTCAGATTGGTCCAGACTGTCCAGCGGACGCAGTGTCCAAGCCTGGGAGAGGCCTGAGCATCCTAGAACAGCAGGTACAGTGACTGGACTCAAAGATCCGTCTGCCCTGCTGACCCCCATCACCATGCTCTGCAGGTGCTGATTCTCTCTAGCAGCTGCCTCCCACACCACTTCCAGCTCATTCTCTACTGCTCTGAGAATGAAAAAAGAGAGAGATACAGAAAGAGAGAGCGAAAAACAGAAAAAGTACTGTTAATTCTAACAGTAACAATACTCTATATGTTTAATCATAACCTGCTGCTATACTCTGGAAACTCAAGCTAACATTGGGATAACAAGAATGGATATTTTACGTAGTTAAAACAGGCTCAAACAGAACTTTCCACTTTCTAAAATGACTTAAAGGGGAACTCCACTGATTATTAAAATTAGTTAAATCATTCAATGGTTTAGATGTAAACAAAATAATTCGTTTGGTGTGAAGTGCACCTTTCTAGAGTCTAAATTGTTCACCATTATAGCACTAGAAACCAGACATCGTTATGTCTACAATTGACCATTTTATCTGCTAGCAAAATAAAAATGTGTTTTTTTTGGGTAAAATCTTTTCCTTACAACGAATTTTGTGTTGTTTGAGTAGGTGGCATTGCGTTGTACAGTGTCAGTAAAACTCATATCTTATGTGAGTAACGTTCATCAGAGGATCTGCGATTGATCCCAGTTGCATCTTGTTGTTTAACTGTTCAGCGAGGTGGTGAGCTGTGCTGTTTATTTATTTTTTTGTTGTTGTTTTCGGTTGTCATTACAACTACCAGAAATCCTGAATTTATAGCTAATTGTTTTGAAGATACACACAAATACCAAAGACAAACAGCTCTGCAATCTTGTGGCTTTACACCATGCCAGCTGAGTCTTGGCATTGTGCAGAGTGATCTTAGGCATGTGTGCATTTGCAAAGCCATGGAAACTCATTTCATGGAGCTCCACTTGCACAGTTCTTGCGTTGATGTTGGTTCCAGAGGCAGTCTGTGATGCACCAGAGGACATGCTACATGCTGTGATGCACCAGAGGACATGCTACGCACATGTACATGCTGGCCTAGGCCTGTCAGTTAGCATGGTTTAGCATTCTGTGGATGAGTTGTTGTTGATCCTAGTTGCTTCCATTTTACAATAATTTATTTACAGTTAGCTGGGGCAGATAATTAACAGACTGAAGCCAAAAACATACTCAATGCAAGGATGCAAAGGCAAATATGAACGCATTGCGAACGCTTGTCCTTCTGTACAAACTCACCGCGCGTTCTTATGTTGCTGTGGAGGTTAAAACACTGAGTACTGAAGGGGGCGATAAAGTACAGATCAGAGAGGGATCTACTGTTATTCCAGCAGCCTCAACAGCTTAACGTGGACAGTAGATGAAAGTGAGCTGTTTTACTCTTCTCTTGGATTGGAAATGCAACAGTTATTTTTATATTTTTATGCCATTTTTGCATGAGACTTAAGTGGTCATCTGCTAAGGCAGTTGAGAAGTACGCTAGGGGTACAATACTGCTTGTAGCTGTGACGCTCAGAATGCAGCTTGCGCTTGCGGCACGTTATGAAATGCGTCATGACACATTTTTGAACGTGACTACGCGTGAACCACCGTCTGCGTAGCTTGAAACGTCTGCGTTTGCGTCCTTGCGTGGAGCATTTCATTTCAGTAGTTTTGGGCCTAATTTGACTGCCACTGACAGTGTCTGCCTATGGAGGTTGCTGAAACACCTGAAATCTATAATTAGTAGAAAGGTCCTATATACACACATATACATACACACACACACACACACACATATGTATATATATGTACAGGATCAGAGAAATATCATGCAACAGAGAGAGGAATATGAGGAGAGATGTGCAGCCTCAGGAGAAATAAATCAGTAATGGCTTTTATTTAGCTCTTTAATCACACATTTAAGCCTCTGTTGGCTACAGAGAAGAACATTTATACCCGACAGATATGTCCAAACACGGCACTGTACACTCAACACCAAACACTCAGAGGGAAGAAGACAAACACACACACATTCCAAACTCATAATGCTAAACCTTCGCCTCAACTGCACAGGAAGGAGAGAGAGGGAGGGCAAAGAGAAAGAGATGAAAGAGAAAGGCAGAGAGAGGGATAAGTGTGCTAATATGCAAAGCCTTTGCAAGCCACAGCTGTGTAACAATAACTGTCATTATCTGCAAATGAGGCGTGGCATGGACGTCATCAGACAGAGAGAGAGAGAGAGCGAGAGAGAGAGAGATATTTCAGCCTATGACTCTTACACCACAATGACTATACACTCCAAGCTATAGAGTCAAGCATTGGTATAATTATGGCTGAATGGATGATGGAGTGAGTGAATCAGAGGCAGGTTGGAAGGAAGAAAGAAAAAAAAAAAGAAAAAAGGAAGAAAGAAAAACACCACTGGGATGGATGTGATGTAGACCAGTCTTCAATTGTTTCTAAATATGAGTTTTATCACATATTAAAATCTCAGTGATTTACACGAATGTGCCATCCTTTCTTTTTTCAGTATGACCCATCCCTAATGTTCTGATATTGCTCTCAATACTTTCTTTCACATAACAAACCAAAAGGAGTATGAGGAGCTGAGAATGACGCAAAAGTTTGGCCAGATTATATTTTATTCATTTTCTAAGTGAAAATAAATATGGCCTTTTTTTCAATTTTAATTTCTATTTATTTGTTAAACTAAACTATCAATTAAACACAAATATTAAATGAGATTCATGCCACATTTGATGTTTTACCCTTTTACAATATGTTAAATTTGGCAAATAAACTTGTGTTCACTTAGGACTTAAAAAACATTTTGCATAAGACTCAAATGACTGCAACTGCAGAGTAGCCAAGAAACACCAACAGTGCCCTGTTGCAGCTCCATTGCAGAATTAGATTTCTGGGTAAAAAAATACAAAATAATAATAATCCTCCTTTTCAGTAAAATAAAACTTGATCGCTGATCGTTTTTAACAATAAATGATCTTAAATGCTGTATTTCTACTCATTAACCCTGAAGCTTGAAGCACAGATTGCTGGTCATATAGCAACACAGATAACATCTTGCCTAGCAAGAAGCTAAAGAAAAGGCAAAGATTTCAGATGAACATGGACAATTGGGAGACGACTGCATTTCTAAGCACTGGTTTTCTAATACATTTAATCTGCAATGAGAAACTTTCAAACACTAAAATGTCATAAAGCTAAATTCAGCTTCTCATTTGCCAGCTTCTCATTCTAATTAGGACAATTTGAACAAGAAACTGGAAAATGTGAAGCTGACCTCAACCTTTTATGTTGAAAGACAGTCTATTCCATATTCCTGCCAGAGATGCGAGAAAAGTGGCTATAGCAGAGCTACATCTTAAGGCAGAGCAAAGTAAGTCTACATTTTCATTTATATTATATTTGATAAATATACTAACTCTATACTCTACTGTAGTATACTAAGGCATCAGAACAGATGAGACATATTTCAAGCTAAGATGGTAAAATAGACATGAAATATTGTGGCTCCCAAGGTGGTTTGATTTTTCCTGAAAGGACAAAATGGCTCTTAACATTTGAGTTGCTGACCCCAACCTAGACTTTGAAATAAGATGCTTCTTGGCTAACTGGATGAGTGTAAGAAACAATTCAATGCATTATATGGTATGAAACTGTAATGTATTGTTACATCATGGCTAGCATCTTAGCATGTTAACATGTTGTGGCTAGTGAGTTAAGGTGGGGCCAACATAATAACTTGTAGCTACAGCAATAGATTAGGACACTATAAAGTGCTTTTTTGTTTTAAATATTTTACTTTCACAATGCCAATAAGCTGAAATTGGAAACATTAATAATAAGATTTTCTGTAATAATTCAATATATTAAGCTAATTAATATATAATTAGATTTTTTTATGAAATTATATGTGCATTTGACAATGAAAACAGTGAAAAATGACTAGCTGACACTAGGAGTAAAGGAAGCAAACTGTCATTATTCAGGCATGTAGTCTAAGAGCTGTTTGTTCTTGAGCAGCACAACTGTACAGTAATAGGTCAATGAATAGGCACATACATAAATAAGCCATATTTGACAGTTTAATTAAAACAAATGCAAACACTACCAAATGTTTTATTGATGTCTACGTTAATTAGATCTCACTGAAGAAATCACTCCCCATTTTTACAAGCAAAAAAGACCTCAGTATGAACAGCATCAGTATCGGTTTTGGTATTGGGATACTGGCCTTGGTACCGGACTGAAAGGCAAAGCCAGTGGTATCACTAATGTTCAGACAGATGGAGAAATTCCACACTGGCGATTTTGTTCACACATGGTGATGATTTGAAATGGTGTTTGGGAAAAGCTGTAGGAACAAAGGAATACGCACATGTGCGTAAACTATGTTATCATCACGCCTGTTGAATCGGCCCATAAGCTGTCATTATGACAGATCAATTAGCCGAGCCATCTGTTGAGCACAGCCCAGAGTGCAGCTGCAGAGTATGCACACATACACACACAGTAACACAGATGAGAGGTCAATTATGACCTCCTGTGAAAGCCAAATGGACAATGACAAAAAGAAATGCAAGAGAAAAGCTCCTGATTTCAAACACACACAAACATACACACTCACACATCCTAAAGAAGAAACTACTTTACAGGGTCCTCATGTCATGATCATACCCACTGGAATAAAAGGGGTTTGCAGGCATTTAATCAGGCTTGGCGGCAAGACAAACTCACGAGTGGGGCATCAAAAAAACTAAATGGCCATAAAAAGCTAAAGAAAATGCAGGCCGATAAATGTACGGTAGCTCTAGAACCACATAGAACAGAAACAGAAGAGCCACATTTGCAGCTAATCACTGAAACTCTATCCATTTAGGTAATTTGCAAGCAATAGCAGAGTGGACAAAGGTTTATTTCACTTTGCCTTTATTGTTTGCTCATACAGAAGATTGTATATAACTGAATGAATTCAGTAGGGGATTTAGTAGGTTATGAATGGTGAATGGATGGTGGGCACTACCCCATTATATGACCCCATTATGCTGGGCCTACATTAGACCCACCACTTTCTGACAAGTTGGGCTGCTTATTATGAAAAAACAAAATGAAACAAAAAGTAACCACAAAGACTTCTGAACTATAGGCACAACCAGACAGATCTATAGGCCTATAAGCACAAACAAGTCAAACTAAAATCAAATCAGCATGTGTAAAAGTTGTGTACCGAAAGTTAGTGTACCGAATTGTACACCATATTGTACTATTGAAAAAGCATTGAAGATCTGATACATTGCATTTTAACACTACTCACTCAGAGTTCTGAGTTGAACTTAATACTGAGCAAGAAAATGACGAAAATACAATTGACGTTTAATTGAAAGTTGTATCTGCTCTTAATTATCTATCTAGCATTATGCTGGATAAAATAGTTATAGGGTCTAATGAGAAATCACATTTTAAATGAATGGCGAATGGGGTCATTAAAATACAGTGAACTTTGAAGGTTGAGACATTTCTTCACTTGTGCTTATAAAGACATTTTGGTGACCTACTTACCACCTTCACAATTCCCTTTTCTGACATTCTCATCAAAATCTCAAGTCAATTCATTCATCGGTCTGAGAGGTAGGTGAGGATAAGGACATATTCATTTTCTTTTTAAGCTCCAAGACCTTGGAACTATATAACCAATTAAACTGGACCCTTTTGTATCTTTTTATCTCCCTGGAGATTTACATAGCTGGAAATTGTCAAGCATGGCTTTAGAGAAAATCTAAGAATTTGAAATGTGCATTTTGTTAAGCATTCTTTGAAACAGTCTTTGTGGGAACACATTCACACATGCATTCACACATGCTTTTTGTCCCTGTAAATCATCTCTTGCCCAAATCGTATCTATCACAGCAAGAAGCCAGAGATTGTGCCTCAAATCAGTGATCAGAGAAAAAAACAAGAATAAAATGGAGAAAATTTAGATCACCAACAAAAATGTGGTTAATAAATAATGCCTTTTGTTTCCAACCCTACGTATCTGACTCTGTCGGCTTTGTTATGGTCATGAGCAGTCGTTGCAGCAATGTCGTTCTCCCACAGCTCTCAGCTGCATCAGGTTTAATACAACTTCATTTAATGAGCCTTTCATTGAAGAAAAACCTTCAGTCTGATGGACAGAGCAAAGCGCTATATGCAGTAAAAGCTTTTTTTAAAATGAAAGAGTCAAAATAGCTTGAAATGGACAGCACATATGCTAGCTCAAGTTTTGATTAAGTGGGTCGTCTGTTCTTTGCAGAGAAATTACTGTCTGTGGTAACTGTCTGGTTAATTCTAAACAACTATGTTTAGTGTAAGATTAAGATTAGATTGAGAATAACTGGCAATTCAAGTTGAATTCAACCTCTTTCTGCAGGCTCTGGAGACCACTGCACAGACTGTATATTTATTCAGATATTTTTAACCCACATTGTTATGAGATGAACTAGGACACTGCTGGCGCCATGTGTGTGAAACGTAAAGACTACGTTGAGCTGCTAGTGAGTAATGAGGAGTGAAAAGGGACTAGTGAAAAACTCTGCCACAATAGAACAATTGCATTTAAACAGAATAAAACTTTTATTCTAAATTTTAGAAATGTTAATTTGCTTGCTCCCCTACAAATACCAAAATCAGGTTCTCTTTCAGTTTTGAAAACTAGACAAATATTTTCCTTAACATTAAGAAAGAAATATACAGTTCAAGAGTGGGTCCTCCTCCAAAGGAGGCATTTTACACTTTATATACTGCATTTTAGTATAGTCAATAGGGGTTAATTGATATTTAGTTAAATGAAAGGTAATGACAAAGTGATTGTTTTTCAACATGTTTTGCAATTGATTGGCTATTTTATATATATAAACTGCAACATAAGGACAACAAAACAACAAAATGTCCCCCCAAGGTCAATCTTTGGTAATGTACCACCCCATCTAGCGACATCAAACCCAGAATACTGCTGAGACCATTATTGATGTGTGTGATGGTTGCCTTATTGACAGCTTGCTGTGCTCTGGAAACCCCAACAAGACCTCAGCCAGACACATGCACACAATGCTCGACAGCGTTCTTACAGCCTGACGTTCAGCAGCATCATGCTGTGTGATTGTATGCTGAGAAACAAAATGAAGCATTTCAGTTTAAATGGTAGTTTAATTCCTCAGTGTGCTGATAAAGATCCGTATTACACAGCTGTTTAACACACATGAAATATATTACTGGCAATTTCAGTTTCGCTGCTGCTCTCTCTTCCTCACACACATACATGCCATCCACACAGCAATCTGTTCACAGAAAAAAATGAATGAAAAACAATAAGGTTGGTAAAATGTGCACACCACTAGTTGCCGGTTGCATTACATGAAGCAACTACAAAAATATTAAAAGTCACATGCAACTCATTCAAAGAATCCACTATTTAGTTAGCTTTGTCGCTACTGTTTTTCATATTGTCTTGTTCTGGCTCTGTAAAATCACCTCTGATGTGTTGTTTAGTCTACACTTGTATCTTTCTACCATAGTTTTGTCAAAGGAGACCTAATTTAATAGCCTAGCCATGTAGATCACAACACAGCAAGTTATCAAAGCAAAAGAAACAGGCATTCAAACAGCTGTCATGTTGGCCTTTGCTGACTAGCTAATTAACAGTTTCTAGCAATTAAACAAACTTATTCAAAGACAACATTCTCAGTTTTATTGTGTTGTCCTTAATTTGTCAATTGAAATCAATCCATTCAAATGACATGTGGTGTGATGAGGGGGGCTCCACAGGCAGACTAATGCACAGATGTACCTGGAGGAAGCTCAGAGGCATAACCTTGACTGCTAAAAAAAAAACAAACAAACAAACAAACAAAAAAAAAACCTATCAAACTATGAAAAGCAGGCCATGTTGATTTGCATGAGAATGTGTCCCATGCCCTTTAATTATGGGCTGTAATTCATTCATTATAACATGCTGGCATAAAAGGACACATTAACCATAACCATATATACACCAGCCACTTTATTAGGTGCACCTTGCTAGTAAAAGGTTGGACCCCATTTCCTTCAGAACTGCCTTAATTCTTTGTGGCACATGTAACCTAAAAAAAGTGGCCGGTGAGTGTGTGTGTATATATATATATATATATATATATATATATATATATATATATATATATATATATATATATATATATATATATGAAGCAAATTGTCCTATCATATTGAAACTCACAAAAACATTTTCTCTACTCGTTTAAATGAAATTTGTTTGCTACAAGTTGAGGCTCCAGTTGATCTTTCCATGATGATTTAATGGGTGTAATTTGCTTGTTGATGTTCACTGGTTTCAAAGCTTAAACAATAGGAAACTAGGAAACTTTGTGACTGCACCCCATGCTGTTGATCAGAGCATCACCAGTGTGCAGTTTCAGTTTCCATGTCCATCCTGTTTTACTTGACGTTTTCATGAACATTAACATAGCAAAATAAAATGAGAGAACAAGGGAGAACATCTGCATAACTGGAATTGTTTATTATTGTTTAGTATTTAATTGTTATTGTTTATGTAAAAAATGTCAATAATGTAATGTCAATATGTTAGTTATAGTGAATTTCTTATGCTGCTTGCAACAGAAGTTCGGGCATAACCTGAAGTTAGAACAGGACTTAGGACACTTTGTCTAGTAAAGATGCTTCTGTAATATTGCTTTCCTATGAAGTTAGGAACTGTTCTTTTGTAATAGATTGTGTCGTAAATGGAGTTCTAGCTCAAGTTTTCATGGTGACCAACTTTGTGTCCCTGGTGGGTTGGGGTGAGGTGTTTTAGGTATTACCAAGAGGCTAGCATTAATAAAACATTGGACCACAGTTGACATACAATTTCAGAAGCATGACTGATATTATTCCTGTACTGTTAAGCCAGTTGGAATAGCAACATATAATTTCTCATACCTTAAACTATAAACAGAGATCGAAAGCATCTATATAAAGTTTTTCTAAGGCAGTGGACAGTAAATGGGTGGAAATGTGAAGGAAAGCATTGTCTGGAAACTTCTTATGAATTATATGTTAATGTGTTAACTGACAGTGTATATTTATTTTTGTGTTTGTTTTTCCTATAATATTGCTAAATATAACAGCACATGGCCTGGTTTTCTGTAGTTAAATAATCTCTGTAGGGAAAGAAAAACAGGGATTTTTAAAAAAAAAGAAGAGGGATTTAAAAAAAATCCAGATGAATTTGCACATGCAGTAAAAGAACTAAAAAAAGATAAAAGCAAGAAAATAAATTAAGAACCAACAATGGGGTTTGCAAAGTTTGCCAAATGAATAGAGCTCTTTTATATATCAATGACCTCTTACTTTGTGAAATATTAAATCAGTCACTTGCAAAATGATACAGAGTGGTCTTTCTGTCAGTTGTGGAGATTTTTCTATTCAGCTTTAATTATTTAAAAACAAACATTTTCCTAAAAATAGAACATCAAGAAGACATGCTGTCATTTGATTTCAACAGCAGGCAGCTGCCGCAATCTCAAATTTCAATACTGAAAATGGGAGAGAACCCACATATAATAACAGATTTTACAGTTTTGCTGTCCTTTTTTGCAGTCATCAAATCCCCCATACAAGATCTGCCCAAAACTTTATGCCACACACTTTCAGACTGTGGTCCTAATCTATGCTCTCATCTTCCTCCGAGCCTAAAATTTTGCAGAATGAACAACTATGGGAGCAGCAGATGGCAGCGAGGCAGATTGCTATGCTAGTTATCTGGGCGTTCTGCAGCAAAAAGTGAAAGAACAGCTTTGACGGTGTTTATAAGGGAGCCATACATTTAATTTTATTTAGTGTAGCCTAAATCAATACTCAAATAAAAACAAAAATGTTGAAATTAAAATAATGACACAAGTAAAAGTAGCTTCCCAAAAAATGACTTGAGAAGTAGTACAGAAGTATCAGATTAAAGAACTTAACTGAGTAACTAGTTATAAGTAATTGTATCTATGTAAGATCCAGTAAACCCAATTTTGCATTTTTTGATTGCTGATTTTTGGTAGTAGCTTTCTGTATCGTGCTTTTTTTATATAAACACATTCCCACACACACACGTGGTTACAAATGTCATTTGCTCAAAGGCTTCTTCCTTCAAGATTCTCATCTTTCCTCCAGAAGTGCCCATTCCCTCTTTCTCTTTCGGATCCATCGGAGAATGTGCAGAATCAGCGGAAGCTAAATTAGGCTTTATCAATGGGCAGCGATACCTGGCCCTATCACCTTAGAGATTTATAACAGAGAGAGATGGAGGGACAGTGACATTGAAAGAGAAGGAAAGAGAGAAGAAGACTTACTTTGAGATAATTACAAATCAGGGTAAAGTGTGGTAAGAGTGCCGTAGTACGTGCACCATAGCGAGAGAGAAGAGGCAGTATTACATTTAACATGAACACTCTCTCTATTACGAAGTTCTCTAATTATGAGGTTGACTGTTCAGATAAAAACAACAACAAAAAAATGGAAACAGGCCCTGATGCTGTGCTAAATACACATATGCATTAAAAAAAAGAAAGAAAAAAAAAGACTTTGGAAGACTTTGGGCATACAAGCTTTGTTGACTTTCTAAATGAAAATAACATTCTCTACAGAACACACTTCACACATTTTAATGTACAATTAGCGTTTGTTTATAGTTTATTAGAGAAAAGTAAAAAATGTAGCCTGTGGACATTTTAACACATTTTTTCTTATTTTTCCCCAATATGTTACACTCACCATAAACACAAACATTGTGCACTAATAAATAAAAACTATAATTATTAAGTTGTGTTAACCTTTTGACTTAAAAAATTACCAAAATTTGACAGGGGTGTTACATTTTTTGGATATGACTATAAGCAGTAGTTGAATTTTTTAATCATCATCATTTGATAATTAAAAAAAACTGAACAAACCGAGACACAGAGGGGGTGCGAGAGAATGAGAGTGTGTGAGAGAGAGAGAGAGAGAGAGAGAGAGAGAGAGAGAGAGAGAGAGAGGGCCTTCAGGTGAGTAGATTGATGGGGACAGACTGAAGGATGAGGAGAGAAAAAAGACAGCAAAGAGGAGAGGAAAATACAAATGCTGAGGATAAGAGAGAAGCCAAGATCAAAACAGACCAAGAGAGGGAAGGAAACAAAGGAACAAAACTGTCTATTCATGTTCTCTGTGTGTGTGTGGATGTCTGAAAACACAAATGCAGTGACAGTGTGCTTTTAAACCCAACTGACACATATCACACTGCGTCAACCTCCCAAAGCAGATTATCTCTGTGATCACACACAGCAGACTGTGTGATATGCTGCTCCGCAAATCCTGTTGCTTGCTTCCTACCAGTTTCACATAAATTATATGGATTTCATCGGAGTGTCATCAACTGCAATAGTGTCTGCTTGTGTTTTTAGTTTCATTCTAAGATAAGATTATATATCTTTATATATCTGTTGTTGCTGTAAAAATTAATTACACTTTATATCTATATAATAATGCATTATCAGCAGTGTTAAGTTCGTGCCAAGCTAACGATGATGTACACTATTTTCCCACATTGGGTAAAACACTGATGGCAGCACTAGTTTAAACTCTGACATAATTAAACTTGAAGCCTCACTCTTAATACTGGAGGATGCTTTAGCACAGTACGCTTCACTTTACTTAGTAAAATACAACTTATGAGCTCTTATAATTTGTTATGAACAGTATTTATAATGCAGTATGTTAACAATTCAAAATGCATAATATGCATGGCTGTAACATGTAAAGCATTTTTATAAATATTTACAGCCATGTTTATGATGCCATATGAATGCATTATAACATGTTATGAATGTGTTTATAGATGCTTACAAATGTGACATTCATAGAAAGTGTTACCAATAAATCTATAAAAGTATAAACACACTTAAACAGACTATATGGTACAAAATATAGAATGAAATGTAATGACATAAATATATACACAGAATAAAGGAATGAAATGTCCATGAAGGAATAATATGACCTTAAATGTATTAGTACCATAAAAGAATACAGTGTCCATGACTGGGAACAATATAGGAAGGATATTGCAATTATTAAACTTGAAAAGATTTGGAATAAATAATTATTGCATTTCAAAGGTGTGTGTGTGTGTGTATATATGTGTGTATGTGTGTGGGGGTGGGGGAACTGCATATAGAATAGCTTGGGCAGATATGTTAATGTAGTAGCATAACTGAGGTTCAATACAGTTATAATGGAGGTGCCGCTATGCAGGGAGAAGTGAGTGCTGTTTTTCTGACTGGTTATTCAGGCATACAGGGTTCTGTAGGGCTCTTCATAAACTGACTTGGTGTTGTTGGAACATGAAATCATGTTAGTGTCATCCACAAACTTGGTTATGACGTTGGCAGCATGAATGGTTAGCAGTTGTATGTGAAGAAGGAGTATAAAAAGGGGACTCAGCACACAGCCCTGTGGTGCAGCACTGTTTAGTTTTACAGGGGAAGAGAAGTGCTTACCCATACACACTCTGTGTGAGGCCAAGGCTATGTAGTAATGGCAAGTGTGTTGGTGAGGATGGTATTAACAAACAGAGTTATAATTAATAAGCGGTATGCAGTGATCTGCAGCGACCAATGCACAAAGTGTTTTTAAAAAGTATATACTTTTATATGGTCAAAAATTATACAAACTACAATACCCGTACCGGAGGGCTCCCGAGTGATGCATCCAAGCGTTGACCATATCATCAGACGATCACAAGTTTGATCCCTGGTGATGCTACAGCAATCCGTGGCAGGGTAATCTAGGACAGCACAAATAGCCTCGCTCCCCGGGTGGGTACTATGGCCCCGCTTTCCCCCCAATCACTTAGCGCGATGCTAGACAGTGCAGCTGTCTGTTAGCTGACGTAACACATCTGACGGTCGGCGCTTTCCTCCAAGCGTGTTCCAGGCTGTCCAATGACAGTGCACAAGTGGCAGTGCAAAAAGATGCAATGGCTCGCTGCACAAGTCTCGCTGTGCTACCCTCGCCCTCCTAGCATTGTTGGTGTTGTGCGTTTGGGAGAGTTCTAATTAGTGGGTGGAATTGGATATGACTAAACTGGGGAGAAAACTTGGGAAAAATCTAAAAAGAAAGGTGCCCAAAAGGGTTCTTTGGGTGATGAACCACTTTTGGTTTTCTACAGAACCAAAAAAGAGATCTGTGAATGTGAAGAACTTTTTAAAGGTTTTAAAGAACCTTCACAAAATGCAAAGGTACTGAACCAATTAAAAGGAATGGTCTTGTGAAAAATCAAATAACCTACAGGACTTTTTTGTGACAACACCTGTTGTAAAAAGCAATATATAAATAAACTTTGACTTGACTTGAAAATTGGTTGATATTGTCTGCCAACCAATAGACCTGTAACACTCGTATGATTCACAGTTTTGAAGAAATTGGGGGCAATATAGTTTATGTTATGTCTTTGCACCTTAAAGGAAGGAACTGCATGTTGCACAGACATAACTTTAATTGGTGGTTGCAAAGACCAAAGACCCAATACAGCCAAGAACCATAATGTCCAAGGTGTGGCAGTTTTAACAGCACTACACAATATGGCACGTGTAATGCGAAGATGGCATTTCACAGCCCAGTACAGATCAAGTCCTGGGCCAGCGTCCAGCACACACACTAAATCTTGTAATTAACTTATGAGTTGAACCAGGTGTATCTGAGCAGGAAACCCACCCAACTGTGCTAAACACCAGCCCTCCAGGATCACACATAAACACACTGAAATAACATTTAAAATCAAAGCATGTCTAGATAAAACTTGTCTAATGGTGAATAATTTAATTGATAATAAAAAAGTCTTAAGTTCTAGCCCTAGTCTTAGCCAGTTTTGGTCCTGGAATATGCTTGTGCTGCATATGTGTTCTTCCTGCTTCGATATAGCCAAGTTAAACTCAAGGGAGGGTTTGTTAACACTGAGTTGAGAAAAGACTAAACTGTAGGGTCACTCCAGTGTATACAAAATGGGAAAAGAGAGAGCGAGGGAGGAGCATAAAAGGAGGATTTGGAGGAGCTGAAGAAAAGGAAGGGTGAAATGTGTGAATGATTCTCAAAGTCATGGCATGAAAGAGGCAAGAGAGTACAGCCTAGCTCAATTCCTCAAAGCCCCATATGTGAAAGCATAAGAGTGTGGAGAGAAAAAGTAAAAGAACTACCAAAAACTCTGAATGGGATAAAGGAAATGACCTGAAAGGTCTACTGTAAGTCAATTATCTGAAGTGTTCTGCACTACACTCTTCAAAATAAGGGTGCAAAAAAAGAGTTGTTTAAAGAGACACCGCAGAGCACGTCTCCAACCTTAGAGTCCACAGGATGGATGCAACAGGACGTAATCAATGCAACTTAAAGAAAAACAAAAAACAAAAAACTGGACAGTTGGTAAAACAGGCCGCATTTATTTTTTTCCATTGTTTTTGGTCAATATACATTAATTCCAAATTTGATTCCTGCAACACATTTCATAAAAGGTGGGACAGGGACAATGTCAGACTGGAAAGTTGATGTTGAATGATAAAATACATCCGTTTTACAATTTTTCACAGGTAAACAGGTGAATAGGTAACAGTATTAGTTGAGTATTGGGTATTACTTAATTAATGTTAAGAAACATTCACAAAAGGTTCAGTTGCCCTTTAAAAAACTGAGTAAGTAGTCTAACGATTTAAAAACAATGTTTCTCAACACACAATTGCAAGGAATTTAGGGATTTCAGCATCTACAGTCCATTACTCTCAAAATGTTCTTGGAAATAATGGACATCGTATTATTTGAGCCAAAGAGGAAAAGGACCTCCCTCCATTGTTACCAATGCAAAGTTTAAAAGCCAGTGTCCGTCATGGTATGGGAATGAGTTAGCTTGCACATCTGTGAAGTCACCATTAATGCGGAGGGGTATATACGCATTTTGAAGCAACATATGCTGCCATCTAGATTATGCCTTTTTCAGGGATGTACGTGCTTGTTTCAGCAATATCCAAACCACATTCTGCATATCATAACAGTGTGGCATTGTAATCTACTGCCAGTGCTAGTTTGGCCTGCCTGCAATGCAGAAGTGACTCCTATTGAAAATGCGTGGTGCATTATGAAGTGCAATATACAGCAATGGAGCTGTTGAGCAGCTGAAGTGCTATATCAAGCAAGAATGAGAAAAACATTCACTTTCACAATTACAACAATGGGTGTCCTTGGTTCTCAAATGATTACTAAATGTTGCTAAAAGGAAAGATTATGTAACACGGTGGTAAACAAACCCCTGTACCAACCTTTTTGAAACATGTTGCAGGCATCAAATTTAATCAAAAAGAATTTGTAAATCACTGCTCTCTCTTTTTATTTATATCTTTCCTACTGTCCCAACTTTTTTGGAATTGGGTTTGTAAACATATTGCCAATGGAATATAGTACAATTATGTTTCATAAAGGTGCTGAAAATGTACCCTTGAGGGCTCCACTCAAGTGACAGTTTTTTATCCTTTTTTTTAAAAATAAAGATGTGAGTGTGAAGAACCTTTTCAAAACTCAAAGATCCTATACAATTAATAGGCTCCCCTAGAACTATATTTCAACACCATCCTATAGTTTTTAGAATATGAGCTTGTGTGATGATATTATTTGCATTATGAACAGCTCTAACTTTATGCTTGCATTGAAATGGTGACTGGCATCTTTGCACATGTTTAATGACGTGAAATAGCTGTTCATTAGATGAGTGTTAATAAAAAACTATGACAGCTTTAGATTGTTTTAACAGTGTAAAGAAAATCTCTTTCAAATATATGCATAAAAAAATAGGTTGGCAAAAAAAATCTAATTTACATGATTTTCTACTTACCCTAAATGCAAGTTTGTGCCAAAATATTGCTCCAGGTCTTAAGTCAATGTGACTATTGACTTCTAATGTTTGTTAGCACTAGCCAAGCAGCTCCAGACTCCAAACTAAAAAAGTACAACTTGGACACGAAACCTGCATTTGTTTATCAACTGCATGTGGGGTAAGTGGAAAATCACACAAGTTTTAATTCTTGCCAAACTATTCCTTTAACATGTCAAACCATCAGTGGTCAATGCTGGACTTTATTCTATGTTACCATGTGCCAAATTATACTAGGTACATAGTCTTACATTAGGCACACAGACTACTGATCAGGAAAGGGATTTTTTTTTGTCAAATTTAATATTTGAATTTATAAGGCATTGTTCTAAAAACAATATTTTAAAAAGTTTCATATGAGAGTCTTGAGGGTACAGGCTGCTGCAGGGGAGATGCATCAAATGGACGATACGCAGCAAAAAAATTCATCTACATGTATAGAGTGTAAAATGATCTAGAGGTTGACGTTTATCAGTGCTGTTCTGCCATGTTTTGTTTATGCCGTAGCTGTACTTTCCTATGTGCTGCTTCTTGTCCAGTGCGCGGTAGCCTTTCAGTGGCTACAGTAGTCTTTCTATGTTTTTTTTTTGGGTAAAACAGATAAGAAGCTCCAAAACATCACTAATTAAAAAAAGATGAATAGCGGTCAACCCTATTCTACACACAAGGCCATGTACACTGAAGCAATTGGTGTTTAATGCCTATCTTCTCTGACCACAGTGCTGTAATCACCTTACACTGATGCCACTGCAGTGACCTCAACAGTCAAACCACAGTTAGTGCCTAATGTCAATCTTAGGGCATAATGACATCATAGGTTAGCGAGAGCTGAACAGTCTGAGCTGTGGAGACTCATCTCAATGACTGGATACAAATGATAGGTTACTATTCAGAGTCAGTCTATCTACTAAAGCTGTAATCCCAAAATACAAAGTCTGAGACTGTTTCATACTACGCAACTCAAGGATTCTGTGGACAAGCCTCTTCTAGTAAGGCCTGTAAAACAATAACATCTCTAAATATCTATCCTAAAAGGAAAATAACTGCTGCTATAAAAAGAATGAATAAATGAAAAAGTTGTGGAGTGATTTCAGAGCTTTGTTGACTGTCAATCATCATTCATGGTGATGACACTAGCAAGTAACATCATCTTAATCCACCACAACAACTGCACAAATGTTTCAAATTAAACTGCACAAACTGGCTACTCAGCACCTCTAATCCAATAATCCAATAATCCAATACACATGCTTATTTATTAGGGCTGTATATCCAGAGCCACACAACAGCTAAACGAAGTGGAATTCAATAGCACCTCAGGAGCCGACCAGTTCATGGTCGAAGACGTGCCTTGAGACATGTATGCACACACAGAAAGGAGAGCACGAGATCCCAAGGATAAGTCAGTGTTTGTATATGTGTGGTGTTAAGACTAAGATGTACTAATCCTCTTGTGCCAGGTCTCAGGTGCTACCACAACATATTCAACCAGAAAAAGCAGGTGTGTTATGTTCAAACTGCAGTCACAGTAACCTGCTGAAAGAATAATCAGTGGTGGACGAAGCAAACCAACCACGTACTTGAGTTAAAGTAGAGATACCCAAGGTAAAATATTACTCCAGTGAAAGCAGAAGTTCCTCTCTTTAGACCTCCACTTGAGTAAAAGAACAAAAGTATTTGCCTTCAAATGTACTTAAGTATCGAAAGTAAAAGTACTAATAGATTAATTATGGCTCTACTGTCCTTTTACCATTTTTGTAACAAGACTCTTCATTAACTCATTTTAGGTTAAAATACTCCAGTGTCAGTCTTGGTAAATCAATCTTTTAATAGCGTGTCTTTAATTAGTCTGACACTGTCTATTAAAATTATATCATAAGCACAAAGCACTGAAGGCAAGCAATGTCCATTAGGTAGAATCGAGTGACTCTGAAATCACTTTTTGCAAATAAGCAAAGTTTCAGTTTTAGATTTATTTGCAATTTAGTTACAAGTTTAAGTTCAATAAAAACTTGTTTTAAACAGGTTCACAAATGAGTTTCTGCTATATTGCATCTGTAGGTCTCTGTTGATAAAATAAACTAGCAAAAACAAATTTACGGACGGAGAAGCGGCTTAGATAATGGATGGATGGATGGATGAAATAATGTTTGTATAAAGTCAGAAAAAAGATGCATCAGTCACGACTGCATGTGTGTACATATTTCTATATTGTGGTCTATTTACACAAAGTTAGGTTAGCGCCATCATTTATGTTGAATAGACACTCCCAACATTTTCTGCCTTTTTTAAGGTGTAGTTAAACAATCTGAAATCTGGGGTGCTGCAGCTTCCTCACCACAAAATTCCCTTACTACTCAATGTAAAACTGAACCTGTTTAATTAGAACTTTAGTAAATCAAATGTTTATTTCTCACATACCTACATCTGGCTCTGTGGACTTTCAATAATTTACAAATTCCAATAATGAACATTTCTAAACACTGACTGTCAGCCCTCTAAGCTTCAACTCACATCTGGTTGGCTGAGTGACCCTTCAAAAGCTGTGAAAGAAACACAGCTGAGTTTGTGCAAGCCAACATGGAGGCCCATCACTCTCCACACACATTACTCCACATGCTGCAGAGATCCACAGTACGCACGCTCTTAAAGCTTCAGGCAGACCCCTGATCAGACAGAATTGCCTGCAGCTAGATTAATATTTTAGCTTGGAGAGAGAGAGAGCAAGAGTCACAGACACAAAGATATAGAGAGAGAGATATGGTTGATCCTTCTCAATCACTTCATACCAGAGGTCAGTGGTGGGCACAATTGGTTCATTTGCTTATGTCAGAGTTCACTTTCTGATAGCACAGTAACAAATATGAACAATGATCTTGTAAGCCTGTCATCACTTTTTGGCCAACTTTCTTGTGAGTCTTTTAAAAGCTTCTTTTTGCAGCTAGTGCAAAATAATCGAGTGATCTTAACTCGTAATTCTTAAAGTGGCACTCCAGCCTGGTTTAAAAATATAACCACTACTATGTTTGTTGTAAACGTCTACTCACCACCTACTGTTGTGCTACAACTGTCCCGAGAGTGAAATTTAAAGACTAGGATAAATCCCTTCAGTTGACGTATATTGAATGTGGTAGGAACCTTTGAAAAATAATACCCGTCTAGCTGGTGAATGCAGAAGAAAAACCAAATAACTCATGGTACTGGTAGCAACCCAAACATTAATTACATCTGTATTTATTAGCCTCTACATCAGTGCAATTCTTTATCACAATTGGATTCCCAATTGTTTCACTTTCGTGCAAATACATGCTGGGATTGTAGTCAGAGAACAATGATGGACAAAAACATGAAAAATGATGCAAAATCATAAATTCTCTCAAACACATTACATGGGGAAATGCTGTGTTGTGCTACAGGAAACAGGATAACAAGACAAACAATATATACAACAACAGTTTTTGGCTGGAATGCCCTTTTAGGCTCAATTTCCAGAGGGGAACCCTGAGGGCCTTCTTGGACTTCAGAGATAGCCTAATGATTTCTAAGAATTAACAAATACATGTCTGTAATTTTTTGTTATTTTATTCAATAGAATCACGCTTGAATTCCTGGATCTCCTAGATACATCACACACAATACAAACGGCCTACTCAATGGGTTGTTATAAACAGAAAATGGTAGTGGCAGCTCAATACAAAGCCTCTACACTGAAAGAGTCACAGTGCAACTGATCCAAGGTACATATACGTTAATGTGTCTGTCACAGTGTCAGGTAAAACATGAACTGCCTTTTAGAAGCTTTCTCCTTTAGAAGAGAATGGTTAGAAGAAGCCATGGGTATCATTAGGGGTGAGCCTTCGGCGCTTAAACCATTCATGTTTAATCACCCACTAATCACCTTCACCTCTGAAGTCGTGTGTCATTCTGCATATTAGCAACTCTATGTCTAAAATTGATTTCTCTATGAATGGGATTTTCAAAAAGCGCCACCATCACCCCTTGGAATACAAACACATTACATTTTGTCCTAGGTACAATTTTTCCCTGAATGTCACTGGATCCTTTGAATCACAAGATCGTTAAGGGGACAAAATCTGAACATTACTCTGCTCATGCTAACCACAAGATACCATATCTGTGCATCACATGAAAGTAAGTCTACTATGAAACTTCAGCACGATTATATAATAACACCAGCTACTGCTAATGAAATTGGCCATACAACTGCCATACCACAGAACAACCACAGTTCAGTGTACAGCAGTGTTAGCTTGCATGTAGGAACAAAGATGTTTACATGCATCTTTGTAAAATAGTATAAAATTAAAATAGTATAAATCACACTTAGTGATTTATTACATTAAAAATCATATAGTGTCTAAACACCCTTACCACCCAATCATTCTTCTGACAAGCCTGTCAATCAATTTAAAAAATAACCTACCTCTGCCCTGTCTCCTGAGGAACTCTCGAAAATCCTACCTGTTTGAATCAGCAAGTAGTTACTTTCTCCTACCTGCCTGTCCCCACAGAAACAAGCACCTCAGCCTATGGAACAATCTAGCTGCCTGGGATAGCACTGCAGGGCCAGTTAGTGTGGAAGGAAGCAAGATTGATCAGCTGTGTTACGAGTCTCTAATTAAGCATGTGCATGTGTATAAGAAAGAGAGCAAGAGACTACAACTCTCGTATGGCTGCATTGTCTCTCATTATACCCTTCTCTGACAGAATGTGGCATTTACAAGAAACATTTAAAGTAATTACGTACTGAGCAAAGATCAGCATCACTGTTGTCCAGGGACAGATTTGAACAAAAAAAAAAACTGGCATTTTTAAATGATAACCAGTCCTATTTAAATTAAAAGCTGCTGCACTACAGCTAAAATCTTATCATCTAGCAGTGAAAGTCTCACAGCAAGCTCACCTGCTAACCCCATATAGCATTCAGTAAAAGGATAGATGCCATTATTTTAGATTTGTGGGATTCTGACTGCTTCTAACTGACTAACTTAAACAAAACAAATCATCTTTCATCAGCAATGTAAGTGTTAGACCACCTGGTACATGTAAAAATAAAGCAAGAGCACTGTAGCATGCATATACAGTGGCAAGAAAAAGTATGTGAACTTTTTGGAATTTTATGGTTTTCTGCATAAATTTTTAACAAAATGTAATCTGATCCTCATCCAAGTGAAGCGTACTGACAAATATAATGTGCCTAAAATAATAACACAAATTCTAATCATTCATGTCTTCACTGAGAACAACCATAAAAACCTCATAGTGCTAGTGGATAAAGCATGTGAACCCTTGAGTTCATGGTCTCTAAAAAGCTAACTGGAGTTAGGTGTTGGCATACCTGGAGTCTTGTTAAGAAAATAAATTTGGAGGTGTGGACTAGAGCTACATTGACTGATAAAAACCAGTTTGCTCTGTACAAGAAGGATATGCGTATGTGAGTCATGCCTTGCCAAAAAGAGCTACGATCAAAAATTGTTGATTTGCATAAAGCTTGAAAGGGTTACAAAGTGATTTCAAAGACTTTAGAATTTCACCAGTCTACAGTAAGAAAAGCAATCTACAAATGGAGACAATTTGGGACTGTGGCTACTCTGCCAAGAAGTGGGCACCCAGTCAAAATGACCCCAAGAGCACAACGGAGACTCATCAACGAGGTAAAGAAACAACCCCGAGTGACAACCAAAGATTTGAAGGGGTCATTGGTACAGGCTAACATCTGTGTTCATGAGTCCACAGTCCGCAAAAACGTTGAACAACAGTGGTGTCTATGGCAGGACACCACTAAGAAAGCCAGTTTACTAAAAAGAACACACACGCCTGAAGTTTGTGAAAGAGCACACTGACAGTCCACAACGGTACTGGCACAATATTTTGTGGACAGATGAAACTAAGATTGAACCAAGAACATGCAGTGCTACATCTGGCTTAAAAAAGGCACTGCATATCACCAGGAAAATATCATCCCAACCGTAAAGTATGGTGGAGGGAACATCATGATTTGGGCCTGCTTTGCTGCATCAGGGCCTGGCAGGCTTACAATCATTGAAGGGAAGATGAATTCAAGTGTATCAAAAAATTCTATAGCATAATGTGAGAGTGTCTGTACATCAGCTGAAACTCTGTAGAAGTTGGGTGATGCAACAGGATAATGACCCAAAACACTGGAGCAAGTCCATAACACAATGGCTTATGTAAAACAAAATCTGCCTTTTGGAGACAGAGCCCAGATCTCAACCCTATAGAAATGCTATGGATTGACTTGAAGAGAGCTGTACACATGAGGAACATGACAGAGCTGAAGTGGTTCTGCCAGGAAGAATGGGCTGAAATTCCTCCTGAACGATGTGCAGGTCTGATCCACAGCTACAGGAAGCGCCTGGTTGAGGTTATTGCTGCCAAAGGGGGGGTCAACTAGCTATTAATTCCAAGGGTTCACTTACTTTTTCCACTACCACTTTGAATGTTGAATGAGTTTGTGCAATAAAGACCTGCAAGACGATTTTTTGTGTTATTATTTGAGGCACATTATATTTGTCAATACACTTGACTTGGGTGAGGATCAGATCACATTTTATGACAAATTAATGCAGAAAACCATAAAATTCCAAAAGGTTCACATGCTTTTTCTTGCCACTGTATGTGCCCTGATGGCAGGCTAAATGTTTAAGACAATCAGTTACGTTCATGACTCATGTCCTGGTGTGTGCAACCATGACTGGAAGATGGGAAGAAGGCACCCCTACATCTACAACACTACATCTGCTTAATGCAAATAATTTATCAATAGTATATCTTCAAGATATTTACCACCAAGACTGATTGTCTTCAGCTGCTTCGCTGATGTGCTGTTGATGTGTTATTGATACTCTGTTAAGGGTTTATTAGTCATCAATCATTACATGGTTGTAGGTGAAGAACTAGTAGCTCAGTCTGCAGCCTTATTGTACTCTATTGTTAAAGATGAACTCCAGTGCCAAATTTCTTCTATTAGGTGTAATGACATTGTGCTAAAACTGATTTTAATACTAAAATTCACATAGTTGTTAGTATATTGCAAGTCTGCATTTGACCTCTGCTGTAAAAGCTTTTACCTCTGAGCTTACAAATCCTCTTTAGTGGACACTGGCCACTATATTCCTCCAGTATCTCCAAATTGTGCACAAAAAGCATTGCCATTGCTAAAATCCATGTCTATAAAAAGATAGAAATGAAGAATTCCCAGTTGAACATCACGGTTTAGGATATTAGCGTTATCAAGCTTCCTTTGCCATATTCTTTGTAACTGGATTCTATTCTTTAAAAGGTACAATGCTTATGTGGAAAAAAGGAAAAAAAAACTAGAGTGACAGCTAAAGGCTTAGAAAGAATAACTAGAGGTGGCTAACATCACTGTTCATGGGTCTACCATAAGGAAAACACTGAACAGACATGCCTGAGGTTTGCCAAAGATCTGATATACCAAAGTGCTACTTGGAAAATGTGTTTGTGGGCTGATGAAACTAAGGTTAAATTGTTTGAGAAAACCACACAGAGAACTACATATGGCATAAAAAGGGCTCTTCTGCATACCAACATACAACCACCAGCAGTGAAGTGTGGTGTGGAGAGCATCACAATTTGTACGTGGTGTGCATAATAAAGACATAAAAAGATTCTAACTTTTGGTGTAATTAGCTTTAACACATGCTGACTGTCTATACTTGTGACGATGTGAGATGAAGAGTAAGTCACATTTTATGACCAAACAGGTGGTTCACATACTTTTTCTTGCTACTGTATTTGCATGGTGAATCCTCAGTTAGGAGAGCAGTGTCAATAATGCCTCTATTTGTAAGCAATGCTGATCATTATGAAAATTCCAGTAGTAGCTTGATAGCTGTTCAGCCATGTCTTAACACAATTTTCCATTTTGTCCAAAGAATTACTGTGCATTTGCTAAGAAGATATACAGCAGAGAAGCCTTACGATGGAGCTTCTTAGCCTGGGTTTTATACCAGCTCTTTTGTCATGCTTTTGTTTTCTGTCACTACATTCTCTCCAACCAAGGTGATAAATCATGCAGGCTTTGCTAAGGGCAAATTATTTGTTTGATCTGAAAACAATATTTTCCAATGTTTAAAAACAGAATGCGTTTGAACATACTTTCTGATTGAATAGACTTCAAACTAATATTAAATACATGAAGAGAATAACATTAGCACAAAACTGCCATCTCTCTTAGCAGGCAAAAGGTGCCTAAACTGACTGATTCTGTCTGCTCACACTCTCAAACTCATGGCACCAGCGGTTCTCGTGCAGCTGGATACTGGCTAACACAGCATGCCTCTCCCACAGATTCATTCTGACGTGAAACATTTTAACATATATTTTTTGCTGAACTGTTTGGAATAGGACACTCTCCATCATGTAATTTTGAGCCAAATAGACTGTAAACAGAGATTTCAGTCTGACAATAACTTCTACTGAGAACTACAGATAATATGGTATGGACTGGGGTGGGAGAAATAATCAGAATAAAAGATTTAATAATCTGTATTAAGCCTATTGTTAGACTAAAAGATTTTTAAATCGCATTTCTGTCTTTATTCACAAATTGACACCGAGGTTTCTGTCAGTGGAGTTAGAAATGCCTGGATAGCATAACATGCCTGCTCCCCAATACAGGCTGAAATCAGAAACTCTACTATAATGTATAAGTCAGTAGGCAAGATTCCTAACGTTACATTCATCTACTAAAGTAAACTGCTCTGAAGAAATATATTTGTTAAGTATGTAAGGATAAATAAGGGTAGTTTGTCTAATCCACAAATAAAACCATCTGCTAAACTATTCAAATGTATGGACAAAGTTTTTGTAACTGCTGATTTTGTTACCTGATTTGCTTATCATGGAGTAACAACAACAACAACAATAATAATAATAATAATGAAATAACATGAACAACATTGGAAAAACTTTTATTATACACAAACACTTTCACTCTTCCTTGCTGCCGGCTATCCATTTAAGCGCCCTCTTGTACTCTGTTTACTGTTTGTGCCCTAACTTAATTTTTAAAATAAGTGTAAGTGAGGGTCTGTGCACAAACCCTCGGGGGGGTTTACTATTGTATTGCCATTTTTTTTTCGTTTTATCTTAGTCATGTCTTTTCTAGTCTACAAATCAACAAAACAAAATAAACTGAACTGAACAGAACAAGATGCAGTGATGAACTGCCGTGCCATTATGTGTGCAGATTTATCAAAAGATATTGACTTTCCCTTTCCCTCTCTAAAATAGCATTCTGTTCTCAAGTGCCCTCATTGCTGTTTCCATCACAATAGGAAATCACATACATCAACAAAGGTGTGCATTTGGTTGGGAAAGATGAAACATCAGCATCAATAAAGCATGACGAGAAAGAAATGTTTTCCACTTGTACCTAGTCCTGTTAGCAGTTCAGGTGGAGAAGCATGGAGTCATGTATGTTTTACTTTTCATAATGTGTATGAATCTGTCATGTACATATCATTTGTATGACTGATTTCTCAAAAGGCATCAGAAAGATACTTCATTAGAGGAGGTGTCACAACAAACAGAAAGAGAAAGGGATAAAAACTTTATGATGCAAACACTACTTTCAGTAAGTTATAGCATCCTCAGCAGAGCTGCTCTTTAATTTGTAGCTTGCAACAGCAACATTCACCATCTCTCCTAGTGTGGGGGTGATATCCTCTAAACCAGTATACTGGAATTGATGTCACACAACAATATTAAATATTTTTTCCAGCTGTACTGATAGATACAGTCCCCCTAGTAGTAAATTAATCATAAATTCAAACACAAAAAAAAAACATGTTGAATAATAAGTGGTTAATTATTATTTTAATTATTTTTATGTATGTTATACACAAAGAAACTACTATAAAGGGCGTAGGAGCGTCCCTAAACCTCAAAACACATTCAGAATGTGAAGATCTATGAATTTACATGATTATGCAAATTGTGAACACACCCTTGCCGCACTATTTCTAAAACATACCCATACCCCCTCTATGAGAGGAAACAGCAGAAACAAAAATAAGCTCCCACTGTAACTTCAGAAAGATACTGTCTTTATGGCTCTCAATTTTACTCACTTAGATTTGAGTCTTTATCATCTAAACTTTCCTCTGTGTCAGGAAGCTGCAACTGCTGGTGGTTTAGCGTTCTCACTAAATTAACATTAGTCTCTGCTGCTAACAGGGACATAGATTTACCACCTCAGATTTGAGTCTTTATTCTCGAAACGTGTCTCAGTGATGCTTCAGTGAGCAGGATTGAACCAGTGTGGTTGTGTATAAGATGAGGCCTTCTCATTATGCTAAAAGCTCTACACAGGTTTAGAACACCGCCAGGCACCAGTGAGAGGCAGCATGAGGTCAGCGCCATCTGTCATTTAAGAAATAAATTAAAAAGTAAGGTTTTTTCTTTTTTATGGAATTCTGCTTTCTAATAGAACAATCAGGCTCAACTACTACTATTTGGGTAGTGGACCATTCCAACATGGTACAATGTTTGCGCTGGTCTGAATGGATTAGGCGTAGCAGCTTTGTTTGAGTTTTTAAACACTGTGTACACTTAGTAGCAATTTAAGCAGTTTGGCTTCTCTCTAGCCTGATATGCTTTTACATTTAAAAAGCATGCGCTCCACTAACCTGTGCCTTATGTTTCTCCTCTAGGTTTCCTGGAAGCACAAAATGCTTTTTTCTTAAATGGTAGAACATCTTGCTGAATGCACTTTCTACTAGTTAAAATGATCTTAAGACAGATACAGGATGTTTTTTAGTCCAATGAAGGAAACACACAAAGGCTACTGTAGCCGTCTAAAGGCTCCTGCACTCTAACTGAGAAGATACAGAGCGAAGCAAAACCATATAGAAAGCTTTGTATAAAAGTGCCACAAAACTCACATTTTACACCCTACACTTGTAGATTTGGTTGAATAAAACTTTATAAGAACATTGTTTAGAGAATTTATGTCATTTTCTATTAGCTAACTAACTGCTTTCAGGTGAAGTTAATTATGATGTAGCTAGTCTAGTAACACTAGCTGAGGTCAAAACAGACACTTTCTCAGTGTAAATTTCACCTACAATGGATTTGAATTTGCTCTAGAGTTAAATAAAGGACAGTAATAGTAAGATGCTGAGTGGAGCATGTTTTATCTTTTTTTATGTATCCTATGTATGGTAGCCTGTGGCCTTAGGAGTCTTATGTTTTGATTATTTTTCAAATAATGTCTTACAAATACAAATATCACACATGACTAAATTGCCCATCCCTACAGTATAGTAGGTGAATCTGATAAACTGGCCAAGTCTACAAGGTTAATGTAGCCACCTAGCAACTCAGTACAAATGGAAAATATTGGGATTATAGTCTCACAGAACCAGACATGATCTCGTACTGAGAATATCTGAGGGCAATCATGGGCTAAATGTGGGTGAGAATGTAGACTAAACTGAGTGTGAATTTAAATTACTAAACCAGTCCAACTGAGCTCACAGTAGGTGTGCTCATCAATACAAGCTTGTCTTTATTGGATGTAACTTAATGTACAGCATTAATGACTAAAAACACCAACAAAAAAACTAAGTAAAAAAACTCTCATAGTTAAATGTGTGTTACAGGTGAGGACAACACATACCATGGTAAATATAAACATTACCACTTCCTAGGGAAAAATAATTTTATTAAAATAGACAGCATTAGCTCAAGAATATATCATTGGACAAGTAATAAAAGTTGATGATGGGTTACCAGCAGCTATATGTGGCTACCTCATTAAGTATTTGAGGTGGATTCACTGAATTACTTTTATGCATCAAGCACATCTCTGATAAACTAAACTGCACATCTGGAACACTGATTCAGTGGAATGTGAGTTAATGGTAGTTTTGTATGTGTTATTCATCATATGCCAGACTTTGAAAGAAAGTACACTAGAGAGATTTGGAGGGTATATTTTACGGGGACGTCCCATAAATTTGCAGTAGATTTTGCCGGAATCCAGCAGCAAAAAGTTTTAGGTTGTCCCCAGGTATGCACTGTCATTATGAGATCACGTCTGGCTCCATGAAACTAATTAGGGTATTGAATTTTATCAGTAGTACTCAGCGTGAAGCTCTTCCTTGAAGGACAAAAGTACCTTCAAGACTGTTGCTTTATCTCTGATGAATCATAAATTGGCACAGGTCTGGAAACCCCTGCTTCGGACATCACTAGTCTCGCTACAGCTCACAGCACAGTTCACACTCCAGCTGAGCAGCTGCGCATGGTGTAGTGTGTAAAATAAATAGTCCTGACAAACAGAACAAAGCTGAAGAGGAAGAGTGCATGTGAGTGTACGTCCTCAACTGGCATCCCTATCCCACCCTGACTGTCTGTCTGTGTCTGGTACATACTGGCCCATTCTCACCACTGAAAAGCGAGCCTGTGTGAGTGAGTATATGTGTGTGTTCATATCTTACCCCAGTGACCCAGAAAAACAGTTGTTCCAGCCCTAATTCCAACAATATGCTGCAATTAGTCTAGTAACTACAGCTCACATGCAAAAAATCTCTAGGTATCTACATAGAGCACACAAGTATGTATATTTAATAGCACTGTCAAACAGTTAAAACAGTTGCATCGCAATTAAGCACATTACATTTGAGTAGTTAACTGTGATCAATTGCATTTGTCTACAAAAGAAAGTTTTTCTCCCATTTAAAAACAATACATTTTGTTATAGTTAAATGGAGCAGACAACATAAGCTTCATCAGAACATATTTATTACTCGAAATAATTAAGTAATTATTCTCATGTGAACACAGAGTTTATATAAACCTGAACTAGAAAATCTCAACTTCCTTAGGGTGATGTAAGTTTTCAATTTTCATCACAGATGTCCAGTGAGAGCAACAGTGACTGCATGTGCCAACTGAACTGATGAGTGTATATTTCATCAACTGTACTGCACCATAGCAGATTATTTATTCAGTATTGTGCAATAGGCAGATACCACTCTTCATTTATTTCATTAACTTGTACTACCAGTACAAGTTAACTGTTTTCAGGCAGAAAACATTTTAACAGAAAATTATACAGAAATCTTAACAACTAAATATAATATCACATGTTTCTGTATTTAGCGTGTCCACCCTTTGCCTTTATTACAGATCTTGTCCTATCTGGGTGACTAGCTTTCAGTTTTTCAAAGAAATCTGCAGAAATATTTTGCCATATCTTTAACATTTAGTCTTAGAAGTTGGATGCATTTTGTGCTTCTCATAATCCAAGCAATACCAAGCATAACAATCATGTTGAGGTCTGAAAACATCTTTTCAGACTCACAGTGTTGAGTTGACATCTCACAGTGAAAGGATTGACAGAAAGACCTGTGAATTTTTTTAAGATCTAAATCAAAAGTGGAGCTTTTCTCTGCTACTTCTCAAAGATGAAAACTTTAATATGGTTTATTTGATGGTGACGGTTGCACAGTTGTTGGAAATCCATGGAAGTCGATTTTCTCTATACCTTTCATTAATTTATTTAAACTCCTGCTTTTTCACTTATTTTGCTTTGACTTGCCCCTTTCTTATGCACACAGAATACTGTCTCTCTCAACTCCTAAGAAACATTGCCTAAAAGGATCTCCTAAAAATAAATAACTTTTACTTCATGGCTATTTTGGCTAGAAATTAAATAATGACTTTTGCACAGTACTGTAAATGCAGACAATGGTTTCTGTCCAGCATGGTCTGCTGAAGGTGATGAAGGTTGCTTTGAAGCTCATTTAAAAGTTGTAATTGAAGAAGAGGGCTAAAGTCTAGGATTCTAACATAGCAACATACAGTGTGCAAGCAACTGAGCTTGTTGAAGTTATACCTGCAGACAGTTTGGATGGTCAAACTAGGAAAACGCGTTAACAGAATACAAAACCAAGCTTATCATTTTGTGTATTTAGAGGTCAGAAAATGAATCAGACTTTTGAGTTAAAAATCAGAGGAAACTCAAGCATTTTTCAATGGATTCCTTTCTGCCACAAATCTAGCATAGTGTCCACTGCCACAAAAAAAAAAATTGCTATTCTAATTTCCATGCAGAATAGAAAATCTATTGCCTTGAAACACACTTATAACTGAAGTCATATTTTGTATGACATACTTTTCTAGGACACTTTTATGAAAGTATTTGCAAATCTAGAATCTGTTCTTTCAGACAGTGGAATTGTTTTCCAAAGGGAGGAATTTATAGTAATATATTATTAGTATAGTGATGTGAGCTTTCAATTTGTGTTGCTTCAATGTTTGAAAACGGGATGTAACAGCTTTGGTAAGACATTCTCTCATGTCATTCTCATCCTAACACTTGTACTGTTAGAGCAGTTGGAGTTTCAAATTCCTGTTGCATGGTTAAATATTTCAAGCAGATATTCATAGAATACAGCAACTGCATAATGGTATCAATTATATGAGAGTTAACAGGTTAATAGGCAACATCAAGTTAATCAGCGGCAGATGCCAATCTGACAGTAGTAGCTGTTAATCCAAGTGGCAGCTGACAATCACATCTGAAAATCACAACTCGTGGCTGATTCTGGACTGCCTTTAGCAAGGTCTCAAATGGTGCCCTAACCCTTGTGATCCTCTGTTAGTGACGTCAACAACATACAAACTTACAGGGCAAGAGACCGTGTGAATGGCAGCTATCCCCTGGCTTGGCAACTACTACTCACTGACTACTAACTGCCATTGGCAGCTACTTCCTGCTGCCAGCTGCCAATTGGAGAGTGAACTTTTAAAGCTCTCTAATTACGCAGCCATGCTATGGTAACACATGCAGAATGTGACTTGGCATAACCACGCTGAATCAATGATGTCCCTGAAAAAGACATCATCTAGAAGGTGTTGCTTCAAAATGTGTATATATATCTTTCTGCATTAAAGGATTCCTTCACAAGTGTGCAAGTTATTCATGCCATGGGCACTAATACACCCCAAACCATGACAGAGTAATGCCAAAGTATTCCTGAGCCAGTGTGGTGACTTCCTTCACAGAAGCATATCAGTTTTTAATGTAGTGCCATCTGATAAATTGAAGGTCACAGGCATTCCATTTGTGTTTTTCAGCCTTGCCCTTTATGCATAAATATGATATATATGATTTCTCCAGATTTCCCATGAAGTTATGCACTAAGAGGGTGAAAGACCTGAAATCCTTGCAATTGAGGAGCACTGAGTGCACCGAGTGCCCTGCAATGGACTGGCGACCTGTCCAGGGTGTATCCTGCATTCTGCCCGATGACCGCTGGGATAGGCTCCAGCAACCCCCCGCGACCCTGACGGAGAAGCGGCTTAGAAAATGGATGGATGGATGAGTGCATTAATGAGCACTCCTTTTAAATGGTTATATCATTTGTCAATACATTTTTTCACAAAGCAGACAGCCTCAGCTCATAAATGACTAGAGCTTTCATGGATGCTGCTTTTATACCCAAGCATGACTGCATTACTTGTGTTTTTTTTAAACATTTCACAACATTCACAGTCTAAAATTGAATAAAACATATTGCAGGCATCAATTTCAGAACAAGCATATATTTACAAATATTTTAAATATAAAATATTTAAAATAATACACTGATAAACTGCTTTCTGTTTAATTGACAAACTGTCCTAATTTTGTGGAATTAAGGTTTGTAAAATGAGATATAAAGTTTTGACTATATTACCCATTTGTAGTGGAGACTATATAAAACATTGTTTACACAAGTCCTCTCTGGGATCTGTGTACAGACATGTATACCTAATGAGCAGTTTTATTCATAAGGAACAGAGTGATCTAATAAAAAAAAACACATGCTTAAAATGATTTAAAAAGGCCAGAAAAATGAAAGCGTGAAAATAAATAGGCAAAGAAAGTGGTTCAGGAAGGAACACAAACCCAAAAAACTATACAGGGAACAAAAAAAGAAGCACAGGTGGTGCATAGAGGAACACACACACACACACACACACAAAAAGAGTGCAGAGAGAGTCAGCTGAAAGAAAACTAGGTGAAAACAGAAGGCAAAACAGAAAATCTTTCTTTTTTTCTGTCTGTCCCCTCCCTCTCTATTTCTTTTCCTCTCACTCTCTCCACTCCTCCCCGTCTCTCTTTCTTCTCCGCTTGTCTGTCATTGGTTTATGCTGCTGCAATTGCTGCTCTCATCGTCTCTGCAGCATCAGTCGGAGAGAGCGAGAGCGAGAGAGAGAGAGAGATACACTAAGGGAGAGAGTGAGAGAGCAAGAGAAAGAGAGAGAGAGAGAGAGAGAGAGAGAGGGTGAGGGAGAGTGTGTGTGCGCGTGTCACCTCTTCTGCTGCAGCGCTCCGTGGAGTTGTTCTTGCCGTTCTCGGAGCTGAGCCTGCAGGTGCTGGATCTCCCGCTGGAAAGTCGCTGCTTTGCCTGCAAAGTCCTGCTCCTGCTCCTGCAAGCGCCGGCCCAGCGCACACACACCCGCTCGCGCCTGCTGCTTGAACACCTGAGACACACACATGCACAGACACAGAGTCAGACACTGACCAGCAGTGGAGCGCCGTGGAGAGAAGCACACACGCGCAGGGGCGATGATAGAGGCAGAAGGATACGCAACAGCCAAGTGAACGTCACTGTGGAGTATTTCCAAAACACACTCTGAGGGACGAAAGAGAAAAAACAAAACAGCCTTGGGGGAGCCAGACGAGCACATAACCCCAGGAAGGTAGGAGCGCATGACGTTAAGCTGTTTTCTGTTCACATGATAAAGATTATAATTACTAATGGTGGCATGTTGCTATATCTGTAACTTGATCGTGTTACACTGTGCATAATCATTTGTATTGTATCTATTTTTAGACTTTACACTACTTTTTATTAATATTTTTAGGCATTATTTTTGCTCTTTGTTATTATTCATAACATGCATGAAACTCAATATTACAAGGTCATAAATGGAAACTTGCACTTCTACAATGACAACAGGTATCAGAAGAAAAAGAAAACAATGAAAAAAAATACAGAGCTATTATTGAGTGAAAGCCCATGGTCCATGAATCTTTAGAAGTTAGTATGTAATACCTTATAAATGTGTGTGTGTGTGTATGTATATATGCCAGCCTGGGATCTCACATCATGAAATCAGTTTAAGCCTCTTATTAAAGGGGAAAGAAGATTAAATAGAAGGAGTGGGAAAAGGGATAAGACAAGAAAACAGAAAAAAGGGAGAGACATGAAGATAAAATGAGTGAAGAAGACAGGAGGGAGAAAAAAGAGAGAAAAAAGATCAAAGAGAAGAGGGGGATATGGGGAGAAACAAGAGAAGGGAGGAGAAGAAAGAAAAGAGAGAAGAGGAGAAGAGAGATGAAGAATAACATGCAGAATAAAAGAGGAGAGGAGAAGAGAGGAAATGAGAGAAGAGAGGACAAAGGTTAAGATGAGGATATGGCAAAGGATGAAAGAAAAAGAAAGAA